>NW_026252451.1:0-88455 GCF_025094135.1 Mucor mucedo | reverse complement strand
GTATAGCAGTATACAAGCGTATGCTGATATACAACATCAAAGGTTGTTTTAATTTCATAGTTTATTTATTTAAACGATTTGCTTAATTATTCTTAAGTGAATCGTACCCAAATACGACACCATCAATAAAAAAATTATGTGCTAAACTAATAAAAATTTCTGAGCCAATCAAAAAATTAATGTGTGCCAAATGGGAAAAAAAAAGTGTGCCATTATTTTCGGAGTGTGTGCCATTTATTTTTATTGATGTTTCGTTGTAAAAATAAACGAAATGCAATGTCTGTTTGTGTACGTGTACAAAACAAGAGCTAAACGTAATGGAGCCTATTGTAGGGCCATCCGTCATCACAAGACCAAGATTCTCTTTGACAAGATCCTTTTGGACCAGTTGGGTATCTAAAATACCGTCCCAAAGACAAACGGTTAACATGATTATAATATAGATGACCTTCATATTATTGATTACATACAAACAATGTCGCCTACAGTTCTAGATACTGTACGATTTGCAGTCTGTCATTCCAGTTGGTGGGAAGCTTTGCTAATTGTTTCTCCACAAAGCTCCAGTGTTATTCGTCGTACAATGATAATTCTAGTAATGTGACCTGGGTCTTGATTACTTGTACCGAAAAAACCTTGATCCTCTTGAACGTAGATAAGGGAAGTCGGCAAAATAGATCCGTAACTTCGGGATAAGGATTGGCTCTAAGGGTTGGGTAGATACAGAAGCGTTCTTATAATGCATGGCCTCTTTCTTCAAAGTGGCAACACCACATTCCAGAATCTTCAGCGAATCTTCAATCGTATGAGTTGTATGCTCCTTCAATCGGCCACTATATAACCACAAGAGTAAATTTTTATTGTATTTTATCTTATTTGAATGTACTTTACCTTGATGATTCAATGACAATTAACTCCATGTTGTTTTGTGTGGACATAATTCCCAAAGCATCAATATATTTGCTGGGGGGAGCAGCACGGAGATCGTAATCATACTCTGCCATATTCATGGTCTTAGTTGAGCGAAACTCAGTCTCACACCTGCAATAGATAGATATAGGTTAAATTTTCTTTTTTCTATATTTTTTTTTTCTACCATACCACTTGAATTCAATAAAGCCTGTATTCTTGGCCAAAGACAGCATGGATGGAATAACGTTCTCAATGAAGTACGTTCTTTCATAGTTGTTTGCATGTTCAGGTATTGTCTTCGTTATCAGATGGAAGGAGCAGAGCGTGTATCTTGCGACATCCAAAAACGTCTGCGACCTTTTATCCAGATTGTCAACATGTGTCATCCAGAGTGTAGAATTAAACTTATCAAATGGTATTTCTTCCAGCAAATAGACTAAATGGTCTAGCAGCTTGAGTGAATTAAGAGACTTGTTGCTACCTTGATCCTGTTCATACTGATGGTACTGTGCGCTTGATATCGTGTTGCTTTTTGAAAATGAAGTACCAAAATGAAATAATTTGGTGGGCTTCACCACCAATACCGCCAACACCGAGTTTTTCACCAATTCCACCACACAGAGCTTCACCCATTCCACTACACAGAGCTTTACCAATACCACCAAAGACAGGTACACCAACACCGAGAGCTGCACCAACACCGAAAGCTGCACCAACAACGAGAGCTTCACCTACACCCAGAGCCTGGTCGACACCCGGAGCTTCATCGATACCTGCACAAAGAGCTCACCACCGTATTTTCACTTTGGATCTTTCTTTTTTACATTGCTCAGCGTGTACTGATGGCATTGACATCTGGTAACGGTTGGATCCCTCAGCCACTTCAAATTCGGCCTACATAAGAATGAAACTAATATTAAAAATAGTCATATGAATACGTTTTTTAGCTTACAGGTATGGTTCTACGAGCTTCGGTGTTCTACATAAGACTGGAAAGTGAGTATATATTTAAACTATTAATGACATAAATACATACCAAGGCACAATTGTCATCATCAATTTCATCGGCTCGTCTTTTACCTAACTGTAAGAATGATGAGATACCTATGAACTTGCCATATACTATTAATACATACTGATTTACTGTTAAATACAGCAAATTTGGGATGCACATTTATTTGGCCGTGGTTATTTAGAACATCCGCCAATCTTTGATTATTTACATCATCTGGACTTTGGACAGAAGCTTGACTTTGGACAGAAGCCTGACTTTGGATAGAAGCTTGACTTTGGATAGAAGCTTGACTTTGGACAGAAGCTTGACTTTGGATAGAAGCTTGACTTTGGACAGATGCTTCCCTTTCGACAGGTGCCTGACTTTGGACAGGTGCTTGACTTTGGACAGATGCTTCCCTTTCGACAGGTGCTTCCCTTTGGACAGGTGCTTAAGGGTGCTCAGCGTGTACTGATGGCATTGACATCTGGTAACGGTTGAAGCCCTCAGCCACTTCAAATTCAGCCTACATAAAAATGAAACGAATATTAAAAATAGCCATATGAATACGTTTTTTACGGGTATAATCATACGAGGTTTAGGACTCTACATAAGACTGGAAAGTGAGTATATATTTTAACTATTAATGACATAAATACATACCAAGGCACGATTACCATCATAAATTGCGTCGGCTCGTCTTTTACCTAACTGTAAGAATGATGAGATACCCATGAGCTTGCCATACGATATTAATACATACGGATTTACTATTGAATACAGTAAATTTAGGATGGACATTTATTTGACCGTGGTTGTTGAGAACCTCCGCCAATCTTTCACTGTATGCCCTATACAGGAAGAAATCAGCGTTTGTCATATGAAATTTGATATCGCTGAAATCTATTATTACTTCAATTGATACTGTCAGTAATTGAGGCGCACTATCTTCCAAAGCCTTAGCAGACAAAGACATTAAATTATAAACGTCATTATCTTCAAAGGATTTGTATGAGCTTCTAGGACTTACCACTGTAAATAGCTGCGATCAGACTGTAAAGAGCTGGACCCTATGAAAACTTAAGGCAACTTACAAATTGCTGTTTTCATAATTTTCCTGTGTCACCAGTGCTGACGAGATTGCTTGCTTATAGCAACAACAACTTCAGCCCCGTTGGTCGATATCAAGGGGCTCTCATTATTATGGTATAATCATCCGCCTTTTTGATTGCTTGACCATGTCTATTAGAGCCTTTGTCAGAAATGCGGCCTGGCTTATATTATAATAATAATATCATAAGATACTTACTAGTGGTAAAACGAAGGGGATTTAAGCAGGCGAAAATGACTTTTATTTTCACAACAAATACAAAGCCTTCCTTTCCATAAACGAAAGAGCATGCAATTGGGAGTCGATATGATTGAATAGTTTATAAAGTATACACCAACAAAATAGATTATACAATAAAGGGGAGAAATAAAGGATAACCGACATGGAATGAAGAAGGTGAAAAAAGGTGATATATTTATATTTATAAAATAACATGAATCCCCGCAGCTGAAACATTGATTAATCTTAGATGGTGACTCATAATATGGACTGTCTTGGAAGAGCCCAGAACGTTTCGTACAATGGTAGTTTTAAGACTTAGTATGAGGCTCTAGAACGTTCTAGGTGTTGGGGACACCGGGTCACGGACAAAGTGAAAAGCATGTGACACATGATAGCCTCCTACATGAAACTCTTCATTCTTCATTCACGTAAATAACTTTGTTAAGCAAATAATCAAATTGTTTTATTTTAACGCCCTATGTAAGTGATGCAAATAATGTGGTGTGGACAAAAGTTTCGAAATCATCTGGATGGTATTTAGTGTCAAGTAAAGGTGTAAACATTATAAATGATGAAACAATCAATCAAATCATCCTGACATAAGCTTGTTTATCAGCCTATAAATAAATCTGGTTCACACACTTTTTTCATCCCGTTTTCTTTTCCCTTAACATATTTTTCTTTCTATCGTAAATGAAAGTAGCGGATAAAGTAAAAAGGTTTGTTTAGTAGTGACTCTTGTTTCTTTGAAAAGACACTAAATTGAAAAAGATTTATATTGTGATATTGCGGCTGCGGCTAGTCTTTGCTATAGGAGGGCGACCTCTCAGGCAGGGTTTTTGAGTTTTTGAACTCATAGGCCGTGAATGGCTTGGATTAGACTGTAAATAGGTTTCAGCATACTGGCCTGCTGGTCTTCTTACCAGAATTACTGTAAGTGGTATAAAAAAAATACGTTTGAAAAAAATACGGAGTTCTAGACATTTCCGAAATTATTTACCCAATCAACGGGATATTGCAGAAAATGAATATGGAGAAACCGTCCAACTACTTAGCTCAAGTGAAGTCAAAGAGTGTTCGGAGTGGGCCATTAAAACAATAAAATCTGGCTATTTAGTAAGTTAATCCAACCAGGTGTCTTGTTCTATTTATTTAGTAAAATGTAGGCGCTTTCTACCACCACCTCGACAAACTTTTGGAATAATAATTTATTCCGAACTAATGTCATTCAAAGCCTGTTGGCCCCAGAAGCTCCTAGGTTTGTCCTGTCACTTCCCTCAGACTTTGAATCGCCCCAAAGACGCAAGGCTTCAAGAAAGGCCAAAGAAGACAACAGCAATGCCTCCAATTCAAGACCAAAGATCAATGTAAGGTGGAATAAACGCTGTACTGCAATAATAACCATATTCATCGACAGTCTATTTGTAGATTGTTGAAACTGACAATATCACTATTCCCGGGCTGGATGTTAGTCTAATGTCTTTTTTGAAGACAAACGCTGCAAACAAAACCTATCTGTACCACAGCTATGATTATGAATCTAAATATCGCATAACATCAGTTATGAATAATATTTTAGATCTAACAGACATCTCTGCCAATAAGAAAAGTTACTCACTAAATGGCGAACAATTGGACTCAATCGTGGCTGCCTTTCCTACCTCACCTCCCGAGTATAACAACATTGGCAATGGCACAAGGTTTGGGGAACTGTTGAGGAAATTATAGATATAATAATAAAGTTAATTGTCACATCACATTAAGGATGGATAATAAATATAAAAGTTAATCATGAATCACACATTACCCCGCTTGTTCTCATCCTACCGTTGAAGTCTGTACACAGGGCACAACCCTATGACGAGTAAATATTTATTCTGCAAAAAACAATACAATCGAATGGGCCTGGACTAGAATATTAATAGATCCTGAGCACAAATATAACTCTTGTCATTTGATGTTATAACTGTCGATCCCTCTGACTAATATTTATATGCTCAGTATGGAAGGGCTAAATTTAAAGCCATGTTGATTATTTACTATCACCAGATTATTACATCATGATCCAATAAGGCGCTTAATATTCTCCCTAGAACTATCCCAGTTCTTTATATAAGTATCCATAGTTTTTCTCATAGACCAGGGATACATTATTGAATACATTTTTTTATAACACGTTTTTTAAATATATTTTTTCGTCCATAATAAAGTGGTATCCAAGTTCTAACAGTATCACTTTTGGTTTATTTTTAATTTTGTTCCCAATGCAAAACATGAACTACTAAACGGGGCTTACAGAAATTGGAGTCATACTCTCAACAAGCTAGCGTCAATAACAGAGATAGCAGATTCATTGCGCCTCAGCGTAGTCATCCTTAACGATTGAGTGTGATAACGTTTGCTTGGAAATTATTCAGTTTGAAATCAGTTATAAAATTTATTCGATGCGAAAGAAAGCTCTTTGTAGTGGAAAATATAATAAAAACAGAAATACGATATTTGGTTTTAACCCATTTTTGATTTGCCAGAAAAAGAAAGGAGCACCAGGAAAATTGCAGATTGCATAAATCATCCCATGATTGCGTTTGTAGAAATTTTCGAATGGTCATCTTATGAGCAGCTTTTTCAATTTAATGGTAACTTTAAAAAAGACTCGATCGCACATTATCAGCAGCAGTAATTATTTAAACGTATATTTCGCCCTATTCTTAATACGTGCATCGCTCCAAAGTAAATCTACCTTGTAGTGCCAGGAGTAAGCAACTTTAAAAGGGTACAAGCACGAATTCAATTTTTGATTGTTCTTTCCGAAACGATTATGATTGTCTCTTTGTTAAAACTTTATGTGTATTCAAACAGTAACTTTCCATTGCTCTTAATTAACCTTAAAAATTCCATGGATTATACTGGCGTCATAGCAATTTAGATAATGCTTATGTATTATAACTATAATCGTTTCAATACTACTTGCATGATCACTGAATAATTGATGAATGTGTTTTGTGTTGTGTATTTTTTTGCTGTATATCATCATATCTGCATAAAGTTCAGTCAAGTGGCTGAATTTTGTTGTCCAAGTTTAAATTTTTGTGTTTTTCCCTGGTCTTCTATTTTTTTCAGTTTCCTGTTACATTAAAAATGACTGATTATGCCAATCTTCGTAAAATAGTTACGGGTGACATTATTATTAAGTGTAAGTTCTCTCTAAGCAGAAACGTGAATATCTCATTCCACCTAACTATTATCACTTCAAATTAGGCCGTTTTGGTAATGACATCCGTCGAATTCCCATTAACCAGGTACCAAATTATGATGAGTAAGTGCTATTGATTTACCTCCCCACATCTAGAATTGCATCTCAATTCTGTCTGCATAGGTTGTGTCTGATGATGTATCGGGTATTTAAGACAGAGATATCCAAACCCGAGAACATAGTTTTAAAGTATATGGACAATGGTAAGACGAAACTAAAATATAAAAAAACTTGCATGATTTTTAATATCTATTATATTTGGACCAGAGGGAGATATGATTAGCTTGTTGGGTAAAGCAATGATAAATGATTACTTACGCTGTCCTACTGATATATTTTAATTCAAATAGATGATATCGATATTAGCCATGCTATCTCAATCAGCAGTCTACTTAAAATTACAGTTTTTGACAAGGCAGGAACATCTCAATCGTCTTCTTCGTTGCAAGTCTCTCTGATCGAGATTCGCGACAGTCTAAACGAATTGATTCAATTATCTAAAGAGCCAGAGCCTAGTAAAGTAGCTGAGAAGAGCGAGGAATCCAAAATAACTCGTCGACTTACGCCATCGGAATTAGGTACATGATAACTCCTTATTCCCAACTTTTTTCTAAAACTTTAATTTTAGCTGAATTTTTAAATGCAACTGAAAAAAACGAAGAGGATAAAAAATCGCCAATGACAGAGAAGTCAACCCCCGTTATTTCGTCGTCGCAAGTTCCATATTATCCACCTCCTCCCACCTCTCAAGTTCAAGTCAAACCGGCTCCTCAGTTACAACAGCAGCCTTCCAATATTCAATATATCCAAAACCAATTACCTATCGGGGCTCCCCAACAGCAGCAAAGACCAATTTCTCTGCAACAAAATCCCCAAAGTGCCCCTCAACCTAACACTCAGTCATCCTCATATCTTCCCCAGAAACAACAGTATTCTGTCCCCAATTATCCTCCTGCACCCCCTCAATCTAGCAATATAAATTATGACCCAAGATTACATCATCAGCAGCAGGAGCAACCACAACATCAACAGCATCAACAGCAGCCACAACTCCAACAAACACAGCCACAGTTTCAGCAACAACAGCCTCAGCTTCAAAAACAACAACAACCAGGAAGACAAGGTTACTTTGTTCCCCCGCCACCCACTTCCATGAACCCAACGCCTGCCACTCCCCAATTACCCCCTCAGCCGTATAGGCCTTCTACACATTGGTAGTTAATCACTTTTATTTGAAAAAAAAGGAAAATAAAGTTTAATCAATATATACGGGTATACCATATACAACCGTAGCAGCACCTATTCATTTAATATTAGTAACAATACCATAAAAATCTCCCCTCATCACCATTTACCTATCAAATATACTAATTTGCCTTGAGATCGGGATTTTGTAAGCGCTTGAACAAGTGAGGTTTTCTCGGAATTTGAATTTTTTGTTAGGCCCCAAGAATGAAGCATGAATTTGGTTAAACGATCAATACTTCTATCTGTCACATCCCAGAGATTAGCTACAACTGCAGGACTATAAATTTATGTAGTGAGTATATATACAAAGAATTTTTTAAATTGGTTTCATTACCTTCCTGCCAATAGATAATTCAATACATAACCATGAGGGTCAAATTCACCGTTAGATTCCAAGACACCACTACTACATCCCATTAACAGAGACACAGCACATTTGGGTAGCTGTCTTACAGATGTTCCGCGCATAAATGATTGACCTGCACTATGGCCGAAGTACATGTATATATCACGATTTTGTAAGGCATCTCTGCATTGCAGTTCCATAGGCATTGCTTCTGTCACACCGCTCCATTCTGGTATATTGTTAAAGATAGGCTCAAACACCTTTTGTGTATCTTTTAGATCTCCACTGGGATTTAACACGTAAAATGCACTCTTTTTTGAGACAGAGAGATCTTTCCATTCTGTTTTGTTTTTGTTAGTTGTACCGGAAGTTCTGGTAGCATGTGCTCGAGCATAAAGAATACGGTCTCTCAAAAAAGAAAGACACGGTAATCGAGAAACAGATTGTTTGAAAAGGATTGGTGTACTTTCAACAGGGAACATTTGTAAGTGTTTATCCAAGATAAGAATGACATGATCATTTGGTACGATCTTGTTAGGATCAATCCCGGCTCTACGAGAAGCGTCATAATAACGTATGTTCAACAGTTTCATTTGATCCGCCATCTAAATACATATATATTAGTTACTTGCTAATAGAAAGAAAGAAAAGTTGTGATAATCTTTAAGTTTACCTTCTTCATATCCAGTTTTGAGTGATCCAATTCAGCATCTTGAGCTTCATAACGTGACAAGACAAAATAAGCCAAATCTTCTAAATCCCTTGGATTGGGTTTAGGGCCTAAACGAACGATCATACGACAAAAGTTTATATCCAACTCTACTTGCTTCAACTTGTTTGAGGCTGAATACATCATTTTGTACGCAAATTCGCTCAAGGTTTTCTGGAGATTTTGTAACTCACTCACGCATTCAAAAGTACGTCCACCCAAGATACCCTGATTGACACAAGAATTAATTTTTTATATACTAACTGACATATAGCTTTTACCTTAAATCCACTAAACCATTGGTTTTCAATTGAATTTAATAAATTCCTCATTCTATCATCTAAATCACGTCTCGCATTCCACCAATCTTCTACTTCAGTAGGGTCGTTACAGCTAGAGCTGTTTTGGATGGTTTCATCGCTTCCGGCAATAATATCTTGAAATTCAGATAGCGCCTCGTCGTACTTGATGACACTATGAAATTTGGATCGATGCTTACAACGGTTCAATGGAATCTTGACAACATATGGCGTCTCACCTGTTCTCATACGTACTGCATACAAGTCTTGATTGATCGGGTCATATGTTAAAGAACAGACGGTCCAATTGTTAGGTATGATGTTGATGTATTTGTCTTGAAAGTCTGTGATTTCCAAATCTTTCTCATCCGTATACATTGTCGTGAGTGTATTTAAATGTGCTTCCAGCCATCCCAGCTCAAATTCAAAAAAGGTGGGAGCTCGATTACTATCTGAGGGCCAGTTCTTATCATTTGGTGGCTGGGATCTTTTTGTTTTTAATTTGAGACAGTTTTGCATATCACGTCGTAAGCATACTCCTTTCGCCATTTCTAGATAGTAAGAACTATTGAGTGCATCACTATTATTGCCAGTACTTAACATTTGACACTGTAATAATGTCGAGAATACAGATTGTTTACAAACACCTTCAATGAGAACAGGACGTTCCCTGGCGTAGCCTGAATGATATGCTAAAAGCATGCGACCCATTAAATTTGTAAAATCATCTTGCATCAATAAGCGTTCATTTTTGGTAGATCCAGCTGTTTCTCTTCTCTCCCTGCGGGCCACCTTCATCTCTGGTAAAGCCACAGATTCGTAAAGCAAAGCGTTTGCATCGGGTCTTGTAGAGAGTTCTTCTCGAAGCATCAGCAGTTTAATTTGTGCAAAAGCAGCGTTGAATTCAGTCTCATTTTGGGTCTCAAGTCCTGATTCATACCATTTTTCCAATGATGAGAGACCTTCTTTGGTGTCACCTCTGGATGCAAGTGCCAAAGAGAGTTGGATCATGACATCACTTTTGATAAGTTCTAATGGAGCACAATCACCCCTTTCAGATTTCTTGGTTTCATCGTCAAACATAACTCGAGTATTTGGTTCTCTAATATGCTCTGTTTGTTCAATGCTGGAGATATAGTCTATTCCACAGAGGTTATCCAATTCAGTTCTAATGTTTCCGAATGTGGTAATAGCATCATTATAATATCCATTTGAAACCCCCAAATTGGCCATTGTGAGTTGTAGGTAGATTTCATCCAAGGCATGATGATCACCAGTAGGTTTATATGCTGCCGCTTGCTCAATATTCTCTGTGGCAGTATCTAATTTTCCACATCGTCGATGAAATTCACTGGAGATCAAATATGAATAAAAAAATATAGCATTGGAATTCACCTGTTCAGCAAGTAATGGTCCTTCTTTGATAAAATATTTTACTTCGTTCCAAGAACCTTTTCGCATATACAATGAAGCCAATGTGTTTAGACACTTTCCAAGTTTTTGAGCCATTGTCCACTGAGATTCTTTAAATACAACCTTAGTCTTGTCTTGTTCAGATGGCGGTGGCGGTGGTGGTGGCGTAGGCGCGAAGGGGTTTTCCAATTCTGTTGACACCTTCTTCTTTTCAGAACGGTCGACAATGGTCTTTTGTGTCACCTTGATGCATTTGTTGATGAGTTGAAGCGCGGCCGTTGAGCAATCAATGGCGCTATCGAGGGTATCCGTATTTGCTAAAATGAGTGATCTTGTTACATAGGCATCCGCTAAAAGCATACATCGTTCAGTATACGCCCTTGCTGTCAACAAAGCATTTTTGGGATCGGTAGTTGGTGTATACTCCCAAACCGTCTTTGTTTCGTCAAATGCTTTTTTGGAGGATTCGTACTGTCCAATGCAGGCTAAATAGTTTGAATAAGTAACACCATATACCAATTCAGACATGTTGTTGCAAGGCTTGTGAAGGATCGCGTTTTTTGCATTTTTGAATTCGGCAGCCGCTTCTCCATTGTAACCCAAATCTGTATAGATACGAGCGATCTTACAACTCAAAATAATTGAGTCTGATACATGATCCACATTGATATCGCGTAGTTGATTATTTAACTTGAGTAGAATACGCAATGCTCTGATTTGATACACATTCTCGCCTGTCACACCAAAGAGATCTGCCAACATACGAACATGATCATACAATTGTTCCATGTCATCTATGCTTTTATATACTTGCTCGATGTCATGCTTTGAAGAACCACCGGAGTTATAAATCGGCGTGATTGAATTAAGTAAGACACCCCATTGTTGAAGTGTGGTTCCGAAATTGTGGGATACTTCTTCCTGGAGTTCTCGTCCACAGATAGCGACCCACGAAGAAGCCAATGCTAGATAATGGTAACGGTAATTTAATAAGTCGGTGTCTTTTCCATAGTTAGTCACATTAAGGTGTTGAATTGCATTTTGGGCGGATGTCATGGCCTCGCGAGTGCTTTGCTCACTATTTGTAAAACGTGCTCTTTCGATGCATACATGGCTCAAGAGAACCCTAAAAGAAAAAAAGGAAACAAAAAAAGGAAAGGTGATATGAGTATGACATACGTGTAGTTGCAGACAATTATTTACCTAGCCCTACGAATAGGATAAAAGGTCTCATTATAGATTAAGAGCAGGTTTTCAACGATAGCCATTTGAAATTTGGTGACATTCATTTTTAAAGCCAAGAAATTCCATACTTTCAATTCACATTCATACACAAGGGCTTGTTGTATAGCGGTCAGGCCAGAAAGATCCATCAGCTCATTAGCGAAACGAATTTCAGATTGATTCGGATCAATGATAGAGGATCTTAAGAAACGATCGATTAATTTGGGTACAAATGGGTCCGTTTCGATGATGGTAGAAATAGCGGTGGTATCTGCCCGACTCACAAATCTTTCAAATGTGCTTTTGGGAATACTCTTCAATGCAGATCGGTAGGCGACAATAGCTTCTTCATAATCTCCGTTCTTTTGACAGCATGTACCAAGAATTTCATAGCGCTTACAGAGTTGTAATTTTCCTTCCACTGAGGTGATACGCTCGGTGTCCTTTCTTAAGAGAGTGCATGCCTTTCGAAGTGGATAGAGAGCAGGTTTGTATAACTCAGTTTTAATCATGGTAGCACCCAAGTTGTAGTAAGAACCTGACAACCATCGAAATCCTTCTGGGAAATTTACTTCTGTACATTTACGTTCAGCTGTGGTTAGATATCCGTAAGCTACATGATGGGTGTCTTCGTCGAGTATATTAAATCCCATTCTTGCTAATAGTACCATGATATCAATGAATGATACCATGACATCTGTTAGTGAAACGGTTCGTTTGTTTGCTGGATTGGGCTACAATTTTTTTTTCTGCTGTTAGTCAAATGAGCGTTGATACTAAAAAAAAAAAAAAAGCTCGTTTACCTTTTTCTTTGTAAGGATCAAACTTGCCGGTAAAACATCACTACATAATTGAAGCACCGTGTTTAATTGAGCCATGTTGGTGTTCCATGGGCCGAAATCACTCGGTGTAATGAGTTCTCCTTGACGAGGCGGAGTTTTGTATGGATTGTTGCAATTTTCTTGAAGTGCTTGTTTCGTTTTATTCGAGACAAATTCATAAAGGTATTTGGCGCTCTGTCTAAATCCGTCGATACTCTTGCATAAACTATAAAGAGCCCGCTCCGTGTGTTCGTTTTGAGTAGGTGACTTATCCAAAGTTGCAGAGACAGCATTTAAACAGGCAATAATTTCGTCGAAGACACCATTAATATCCATAACTTGTAGAGTAAAAAGAAAAAGAAAAAAAGAAGGCATTAGCTAAACTTTACTTTAGTATCATTTCTAAATACTTACATGTGTCATCCGCAACCATTTTGTCCATTTGTAAAGAGGTAAGTGCTAGCTTGGCATTCGTAGCATACGCAGCATGATAGAACGAACACTTGTTAGGGGTCAAGATAATTTGCACCAATGGACGTATCATAAATTTATAAGCAAAAAACAAGCCCTGGTGGCTCTTTGTTTTCTGGGAGACATACGCATAATATTCACACAGGATAAAATATGAATCCAGCTCCATCTCATTATGGACATCAGGATTCAAGTCTTCCAAAAAGAGCTTACACCGTTCTTGTACTTCGTTATAGCTAGTGTGACTGGTAGCCTTTTCATAGGTCATGCCGATACGAACCATTCGATCCATTACAGGTTTTAATGGTGATGTGCCTGATAGTTTGATGGTGTTTAAAGCAACTGTCTGTAAATTATAACAATGAAAAGCTGCTGCTTCTATATGAGTGTATAAACTGGGTAAGTGCGTGTGTGTGCATCAATATTTCTTCCTCTGAAAATACCTGTTAATGGATACTTGTTGGCAGCCTTGTATAACAGTCGTTGAAATGAGTCCAGCTGTTTTTTAGCGGTCTCTGCATCAATTTTGTAGAGGTGTTTACTCCAATCGATAAAGTTGCCAGATTTTTCCATGAAATAAGGTACGTATTTTGCTAATGCATTATCTCCTACTTCACACCAACAACGAAGTGCATTCATCTGATAGGCCAGAACTAATAAAACCATAGTGCGGTCGTTGATGGAAGTGTCGTACGGAAATTGAAACAGGTCTTGGTATTTGTACAGCATTTCTTGTTCCCATTGATTGCCAATCATCGAATCAGGCACAGGTGAAAATGAGCGTTTATAAGTGGACTGGTTATTATCTTGAGTTTCCGCAAGTACTCGCTTCTTTGGAATTGTCTTTGATTTGTTGTCAACTGTCAGTTTTGAGTCCAATTGAACTTTGGCCACACTGGCCAAGACAGAGCGAAATTTCCTTAACTCATCCAGTGCACGGTTATACTAACAATAAGAATTAATTTTTTTAATTGTAATGAAGTCGCTTATTGACTTTACCTCGCCAATATCCACCATTTTTCCAATCAAATTTGATGTAGTTTTTTCGATGTCTAAAGGTTTCAAAGTTGTGTGTGTGTTCATATGTCGCAGCGCAGACAAAGCATAAAAAGACGTATCCACCAGACAATTGACAGTGATAACGTATTGTTTTGATTTTGAGGTTGTTCCCTTTAAGCTTGCAAGACTTTCAATATTTTGATTGACAATGCGCATGGCAAAGGGTGCTAATTGAGTTGCCATTTGCTTGAATCGAGCGGGTGTAGGTGGAGGTTTCCTTACTGCGTCAACTTTACTCAAGTCAAGCTGGAACGGTTCCAATACGGTCTGTCGAATCGTGAGGGCTAGATTGTCATTACAATGAGCGAGGTCCTTCAATTGTAATAATAGTTCTTTAATGTTTGCCATGACGTCTTTTAGAGAAATAAAGAAAAAAAAAGAAAATCAAAAGGCGCGTTAAACACTACACGTCCTCACCACCCGCTTTGTATTGTTGGGCCAGTCACGTGTTGCCGTGAGCCGTGTTTATATTTTAACATGAATCCCAAGTGTTTTCTGTATGTTGTAAATAATTTCCTTCTCATTTTAGCACCTGAATATTCTGATATAATTTATGAGTTGAAGGCCTTGCTTCAATCTGTGAATTCATTTTTATTTAATTATTTTGCCAGTTACAAAAATGTTATTTCTAGAAAGACAAGATAAGCATGAGGAAATTGATTACAAGTTGAAAAGCTATGTTTTCTTCAAGGTAGCATTGGTGGTTATTTTTTTTTTTTTTTTTTTTTAAAAAAAAATCCAAATGTATCCGTGATACATTTTATTGCATGTAATATAATGACATCTTATTATTGGCAATAACAATAGCATTAACCACAGATTAATATAATATGGATTATGATCGTGTAACCTAATTCGACTATAGTAAATATGGCTAAATATCACAGAGCATGCGCCACTTTTTTTTTGGATTCGAGCTAGCATCGAGCTAGCATCGATCGTAGCTCGCTCGGTTGTAAAATTGATAGTAGTCACTTTGAATTGTGGAATTATCGATCCATGTTATTAGACAGAGTACAACTCCCTTTACCATTTGAAATCATCTGCGAAAGAGAAAGAAAAGCAGGTGCAACCGTGGGACATGCTTTGTATGCAGGCATACTGCTGACAGGTGGACCTACAAGGGATTTTTACCTGACTACTGACACCATGACCCATTTAAATCCTATTATCAAGTTACCCAAAAGATCCACACTAAACCGAAACCATCAAACACTCATGGATTCACCTTATGCTACGATCACAAACATTTCACTTGTAGATCATGTTAAGAAAGTAAAGCGGCCTTTTAATTTTCCAACACGAACGAAATCGAGATTATATCAACGGTTATTAACAAACATACCCTTCACTCAGTCTTATAAAATTTCGAAATCACATTGGGTTCCACAAGGTGTCACACGTATCCTGGAAGATATACCTTCTGAGCAAGTCATCAAAGATTAAGTGATTTCTTCCTTACATTTTTTTTTAAAAAAGCGATACATCTTATCAGGAGTCCGAGATGAATATTTTGGATTCAGTGAATTTGTATCATCCACAAGTAGTTTTCTGCTATGGACATTATTGGCTATCATTATGGCCAATGGATCAAATGTTATTTGAGGATATATCTTTTAAAAAACGAGTGAACATTTATTATTTTTTAGGGGATACACTCCATATAATATTAGGCCATTAGCACAATGTATATGAACTCAATCCCTTATCCGTGCAATTTTTACATCGTACCTCAGACTTTTATATGATAGCATGGTAGGGATATGATCATTGTGTTTCTCATCATCAGCATTTTTACAACATCCATCAAATGATTCGTAAAAGAACAATACCCATTATTCTACGTAGCCTATATTTTCCTGCGAAGCGCCACTCCTTTGTTTGTAGAGCAATCTTCAGTGAGGTGGCAAAATCAGGTTCTCTTTTCTCATTTGCGTTTTATCAAATAAATTTGCGACTGGATGGACAAAACTAATAGAACAGTTGTTGTTTCATCCAATGTAATCTATTTGAGAAGCTCCATAATATTGTACTCAGGGTAAAAGGGTATGGTCTTCAAGACCATGTAACTAGATTCTTCAAAAAAACAAAAAACGACACCTAGGGTGCGCGTTGACACTGCCTTTTCCTTCCCACAAATACGCAAGAAATACTGTTGTAGTAACCTTTGCCAATGTTGCGCCACTCTTAAACCTAGGCTACCAAGTAATTACTCAAACACGGGACTTGATATTCTGTACTCTAAGTTTTTCTACGTTGTTTACATCTCCATACACTAGTGTATAAGCAGTTTGTGACAGTACTTCTGAATTTATATTGAAACTTGACTTATAGACATACTGAACATATAGAATGTACTTCGTACTATAACTCATAAACACTGGTAAAATACATTCATGAAGCTGGGCCTTATCTTCTATTATCTTTTTTTTTTTTTTTTTTTTTTTTTTTTTTTTTTTTTGTCAAAATAGGTGTAGCCAAAAGAGATTTTACGAAGATATAGACTTTGACATTGCAAGACATGTACTTTTTAGGTTCTTGTTTAAAGTACATTGAAAATAATCGCGAGTGTATACGTCTAATGTAAATAGCAACGAATATGTTGGAAAGCATGAGTCTTTGTAGTAGAAATATTGCTGTTGCTTTTGAGTCATGTAAGGGTAAATGGGAGCGACAGGAGAGCATTACTGTTAAAAAATGTAAAACCAGACTTTTTTTTTTTTTGATAAAGGCAATCTATAATCTCAAAACACGACACTGGTTTAATTATTCTATTCCAGACAAGTTGCTTGAAATGCGATTGGTCAACTATAATTTGGCTTTTGATGTTACACTTTACTTTTAAAAGTCTATTCATGCGTGTGTTATTCATGTCATCTATTGTCCTTTTATGCTGTCACTCAGTCCTATATCTATGGGCTGCCTGTAATTCACTTTCTACGTTCTATTAGCTAGTAAAAGATGATCGAAATGCTATGCTGAAACAGATCGATCATCTTGACAACCCTATAATTGAGGGAATATGTTTATTGATACACAAAAAAAAAAAAAAAAAGTAGACTAAAGTAGGGAGTAAGATAATTTTATTTACAGCAATATGTAAACAAAACATAAACAATTTTCAAAAGAAAATGAACATCTTTTACAATAAAAACGCTATCCATGCAAAAGAAAAAAGATGCAAGTGCATCATGATTGTAGGATTTTCATCATTGAGAGTAAGCTTTTACTTGTATACATTTATCAAAAGCTATACTCTTTGTTTATCTGATGTCATAATGAATTAATATTCTCTCGCATGAAGAGATTTTATTTTCTTGGCTGAAACAGATAAACAAAAAATCAAAAAAAATCAAAAAAAAAGGTATAAAAGACAGACAGATTTTAACTTTTAGAAAAAGTTTGAGACGATCATCACTTAATAACGGCGCCTATACTTAGTGATGTGCTGGCGAGTAATCTTTTAGAGAACTCTTTGGGACCTGGAGACGTCTAGTATCTTTGGGGGACCTTCTGGTGAGCTTTTCAGTGTTGCATGGTATATCTTGATGTGAATGGGGTAAGTGTCTAAAACCGGAGGGAGTATGTGGGTTGTTGGATCTTGTGGCTGTGAGGAAAATTCTCCCGTGGGTGTTGCGTCCCCTTTACCGGCATCATAAATCCTGTAGTGATCGTTGGGGTGTATCATGTCCGTTTCCGCTATTGATTTTCTATACATCTTCTATACCGCCATAAAGATGCTGTATACTTTTTGTATAATGGGGCAAGTTTCTCAAAATTAAGGTAATCTACTGCTTATCAGTATGGTTTTTTTTAGGTTTTCTGCTCTTTACGCTCTCGTCTTTTCTTATAAATAAAAGATTCGAGAAGGGAATGCATAGATACAAGCCTCCGCGCGGCCATTCCCGGGCAACACTCTTCTTTTGTAGAGTGGCTAGTGTGTATCTCTTTTTTTTTTGTTCTTTAAATAAAACATGTGCTTTTTAAATATTAAAATAGTCTTTTCATTTGTTGTCTTACATAAAAAAATAAAATAGATAGTGATCAATACAGTAGAGTAGCTCACCCAACGTTTACCATAAACTTGACGCGAGTGTCAGAAGCAGGAAAAATAGTTTTAATAAAGCTCGTCATCAATGAAAATCTGGGTGGCAAGAAGAATAAAAAAACGTTTAAAGAAACCCATTTAGATCTAACGGACACACAAACGGACAACTTCACTGGTCAAGAGCGAAAGCACTAGCCAACACTTAACTGAATTGAAGGAATTTAGACGATGAAGCAAGTTCTTTAGTGGGAAGTCTACAATGTAAAGCTCAACTTCAAAATCTGCAAGCTCTCCAAGTTCTTCTACACTGTGAGTGCATGAGTAAGATGAAGATGCCCCACTTTTAACCAGGAAGTAGACAAATGCTTCATAAAGTCAGGTTTATAACAGCCACCTTTTGCAGCGCTCATCAGAACTGCTGCTTAACACTATTTGCTTCCCCTTTTTTTTATTTATTTATTTTTGTCAAATCCGACAGAAAGAACCTACTCTGTATACTGCTTTGTGATAGTTTATTAGGGGAACGAATTTTCTGGGTGGGGGTGGTCTTGGCTTAAGACACTCTTCTAAATAATTACTGGGCACCCAACCCTCTCGGTCCTTAATTCGAGCAAACCACCAACCTATTCAAACTTTAAGTCTCCCCTCTTTTTCAAAATCCCCTCCTTATATTATTACCATTGTCAGATTTCTCTATAATCTGCATTGTATCACCTATCTGAAAATGTAGCTGGCTGTCTTCTTGAGACTCAAAAGTGTAGATTGCCTTATAAACAGGTAAGGATGGCATAGTTGGGCTGCGTGGTGGTGGAACAGGAATAGAGGGTAACGGATTTCTTCCTGTATTATACGTGTTATCTTCTGTAGCTGCTACAGGCGTACTGACTTTGATATTAGTTATAGGTCTATTTGAGTTGGCTTTAGATTGACTATTCGTTATGGTCCCAGCCCTTGTTTTTCGTGAAGCAGGAGGTCGTGATTCTTTAACAAATTTTTTTTTAGAGCTCAAAATCAAGTCTATTATATTTTGTAAATAGGTAATGTTAAAACTAACATTTCAAGGGTAGGTACAGCTTTCAATAAAACTTTGCCCTTACACACCGTTCCTATGACTACCAATAATAAAGTCATTAAATCTTCCTGTCGACACGGGGTTCCTTGTTATTCTAAAAGTAGCAGTAGCGAGACCCATTGATTCAAGCGCAATCAACATATGTATGCCTAAACATTATAGAAACAAGGCGTAAATTGGTTGTCTAGATCTTTTGATCCTGAACTGTTCATGCAAGCACAGATAATCAGAGATTCATTCTTTATTATCATAAACGTATTCACACATCAATTTGTCAATTCCTATTTTACTTTTTTTTTTTTTTGAATTTGAATTTGAATTTGACTATTAATCCTTTCTTATTTAGAAGGATTTCTTCGCTATTTTTTATTCTGTCAGACCAGATGAAATTCGTTCTTCCAATAGATCTTTTTCTTTTATTTATTAAACCGTTCTTTTCGTTCCTCCTTATAAATTTATCGATAGATTACATAAGCCAGCCAATCACAATTATACCACATGCTAAACCAACCTAACAAATTTAGCAGAAATGCATATATAGAGTATGAGCTAGGAAACATACCTATCAAGATTAGTATTTTTACTAAAGGCTTACAACACCAGCAACTGACTGGTATTATCTTGATCGCTAAAGTAGAGAGGACAGTAAGCGCTTTTTTAAAAATTACACTGACTGTCAATGGAATAACGCGGCACTTGAGCAGGCTGCAAGTACGTCTGTAAAGTCTTATAAAACAAGAAAGCAGTACCTTAAAGCAACGTGTGCTATATATATATATATATATACGTACGGGCCAAAGCAAATAGTGCATAATATATGGTTGAGCAGTATCGAAAAGTGACACGTCGGTAGACTGTGACCACGAATTTCGTGATACTCCATCAACCTGAGGAAAATCGAGCCTGTATCTTCTTTCAAAAAAAAAAAAAAAGAATATAGAATTATGGAGTTAGCCAAGACACCCGATTCACCATCATTATCGATTTCGAATAAACCCAACAAACCTCTTGCTTCGAAGTTAAGCAAAGTTTTGAACTCTTCTGCTTCCGAAGATGCCAAAATAAAGGCTGCTTTAACTTCACTTTCCAACATTCCCGACCTGGATGAATCCAACTTGAGAAGAAACTTGCGTGGCACCATTGAAAAGAAGGAAATAGAAACCAATAAGAAGTTTTTATCTGCTTTTAAGAAAGTCGTCAAAGTAACAACCCCTTTTTTTCCCCCAATGAAAAGGATAAAGCTGACCCCCCCCTTTATTTCTATTTTTTTATTTACTTGAATAAGCAATTCGAATGTCTTGAAACTCAAATGGGACAAATGGAAAATGTCTGCAAAGACATGAAGCAAAGATTAATTAATGCAGAATCTCAAACTGCTGATATGATTGAACAAGCTGATATTATGCAGGAACATAGGTAAAAACCACCTTTTTATTTTTTTTTTTATTTTTTTTTTATGTAACACCCACTGTCGTTAGCTCTGCCTGTTCAACTCAAATCGTTGTAGCAGACAGGTTCCTGGAAAAATTCACCTTAAACGAGACCGAAATAAGAATATTAAGTGTCCCTTCTGAACCTATCAATAATGAATTCTTTGACGCTTTAAATCATCTTCAACAAATCCATAGTGATTGTCAATTACTGCTTACCACAAAAAACCAAACAGCCGGGTAAAAAAAAAAAAAAAAGAACAGCCAATCCATTTTGGTAAATTAACTTTTTTTTTTTTTTAATCATAGCCGAGAAATTATGGAATCTATGGCTGTGATACAAGAGAATGCCTATGACAAATTATACAAATGGACACAGTACGAGAGCAGGACATCCTTTGGCGGTGATAGTATCGACGTGAGCTCCTTGATGACCAAAGCTCTTCGTGCATTAATGCTAAGACCAGTATTATTCCAGTAAGTTCAATTTATATGTGTGGAAAGAGAGTACCTGTGCTAAAACAAAGGGATGTAGAACAATCTTGGACGAGATTGCATCAGCGAGACACGACGCTGTAGCAAGGGCATTTATCAATGCATTGACAAGAGGCGGACCAGGCGGAACACCCAGACCTATCGAACTACAAGCACCAGACCCACTTCGATATATTGGCGATATGTTGGCGTGGGTACATCAAGCGTGTGCAGGAGAAAAAGAAATGTTAGAAAGTTTATTCCAACGGAACGTCGAGAAATATGAGGATTTGAGCGGTATCACTGTGCGTGTGGCAGATACCATCGGTGATTTATTAGATTGTGCAATGGAAGGTACTTGTAGACCCTTAAAGTCACGTATGGAGCAAGTCTTGTTATTACAGCCTGGCGCTATTACTTCTTACAAAGTAGCTAATTTGATCCAGTTTTATACCGTGACTTTGTGTAAATTAATGCGAAAGAGTGCGACTTTAGAAAAAGTCTTGTATGAGTAAGTGGATGTGCTTGATTATATAAAGTGGTTTTACTTATCAGGTATAACACAGAATGACAGAGCTTGCGTACAAGTACTTTTTTAAGACATTGAATGCACAAGCAGAGAGATTGATGCAATCAACAGAGGTATAAAGGGAGATAATATACGTTGTTCATATTTATTTATTTCTTAACAAACTAGCCACCGAGCCGCAGTCTATCAATTGCGCCTACAGTGAGAGATATGACAATTCAGTTGGTAAAAAAAAAGAAAATTTGGAGGTTTTTTTTTTGACCCAGGTATACTAAAATCTAGTGTGATAGAAAGAAATTCTGGCATCATATGATTCATCTTTGATTGTGGCCACCAATAACACCGAGGGATTTCCAGAATTCGATTTTGCAGAGACTTTGGATGCGATTATTGAACCATTATTAAATACATGTGAGCTGTCTGTAAGCAGGATGAACAAGATTGATCAAGATATATACATGGTCAATTGTTTGTATCACATAAACGTAAGTTATTACATGCTGAAATCAATTCCTCAAACTAATCACATGTAAGCAGAATGTTATGGTTCCTTACTCCTTCACCAAGCAAAAGAGAGAAAATGTTACGGCACGCATGAATGATCTCTTAAGTGAGATGGCTTCTGAAGAGGTATATTATAGACACGAATGAAGTAACTAAATGTTAACTTTAAGCATATGCATATAGTACCAACAATTGTTAAAACAAGCTGGATTGACACAAATTACCGAGGCAATCAGCACCAAGGACCCCAAGGTAAATTATTATGACATGTTTCTCCAAAATGCATGCAAATATTTACATACTTTATTTTGTAGACCCCTCTGTCTTCATTACCTAATATGGATGCAGAGTCGCTTACCAATGCCATGGCCAAATTTGACTCATTCTTAGTTTTGATGAGCGCGGATGTTTCACCACAACTGGAAAAGCTTTCTTCTACACAGCACTGTCAACAAGTACAATCAGGTGCAATTCGATTATTATTAGATACATACCGTGAAATCAGCAGACAAATACAGGATCCCAACAACGGATATGAAAATCCAGACGCTATTTTACCTAGAACCATACAAGACATGGAAGCTATTTTTTCATTTGCTCTTTAAACAAGTTTTAATCCATATGAATTCATCACAATAAGAGGGGGAAATTACCGTTATTTGTATACAGCAGAAGTTGATCTAATCTCAGCTGTAAGGATTCAACAAGGAAATAAAAAGTTTACATACCTTTTGTATGATACAGTCAGATGTAAAGCTACGCTTAAGCTGAAGGAGGTAATTTTATTGGTTACACTGTATTGAGTATGGAGAGTATAAATGTGTGTATCTTCCTATGTATGTTTCTACCTATGCTTAAGCCAATTGAACAACCAAGGTCGCATCGACGTAATAATGTGTGTTGTGCTAACACTCTCTGCGAATATCCTATGCAAGCAAGCAGCTGGCGTCTGCGCCCGGACGGTTGACAGCGGTGCCCATAATAAATGTACCCAGAATGTTTGAGATGCCTAACCCAAAAACTTGTTATATTCAAAACAGAGGTATTTAAAGAGGAGTGGTATAATTAAATCTGATTATAATTGTACACCATGTTTTTGAAGAAATACATATTTTATAAATCAATTCGAACAGGGACAACGAGATTGGCACGGAGAAAAAAAAAGGAATTGCCGACGCTTATGCGCAATGTTTCTGAAAATAGCGTATGTACAATTCATCAATAGCAACTTCATACACGTTGATTTAAAACCACAAGAAATATTTTGAATTAAGAATTTGTGTTTTTTGAAATGTGGATTATATTATTTATATATACGGTGGAATGAAAAGTGGTGTGTTTGTGTGAGTGGGAAGGAGGAGGAATAAAAAAAAAAAACTGTACACAGAAAAGAAGTAAAGGATTTATTGTTGTTGTGCCTCAAACTTGATACGCGATTGAGCAAAGAGTAATTCTTGTTGTCGTAGTAATTCTTCTTCTGAAATACCAGTATTTTCTAATCGGGTGCTCTTCTTATCTCGGTCCTAAAGATGATACACTGAATTAAAAACCCACCATTTCACATACATCATATATGCTTTTTTTTTTTTTTTTTACCTTTTGTTGTTTCTTATGTTCTTGGAATACATCGTCCACTTCCTCTACATACTCTTCAAAGCCAAGTGTCTTTAACGCAGCAACAACGTGCTCACCTGCAATCGTCTTTTTAGTCTCCTTTTCACAAATCTCGTTTGCCTCAGAAGCAATTAGGTGAATAAACTCTATTAAACGCCAAAGTAAATACAAGAAGCCTATAAGACAACACTACTACTACTACAAAAAAAAAAAACTTACCGACGCAACAATCTATCAACAGATCGCGTGTGTCTTTAGAACAAATAATATCGTCCGGCATCATTTCATTGATTAACTTTTGCACAGTAGCTATATTTAAAGATTAGAACAAAGAACTAAAAGAACAATAGCGCTTAACTCTTTACCTTTAGGAAGAGAAAGCTCATCATCACCGGTTGGCCCAGAACGTTCGTTATCACTCATTTAATAGAAACTATAGGGCATACAAAAAAAAGAAAAGAGAGAGAGAAGAAAATCGGTTCTTTATATTTCTGCCTCCCAAACAAGGACATTTCGTGACCCCAAATTCGGTGGCTTTCATTAGCTATTTGGTGTCACTTTTTTTCTTTTTTTTTTTTTTTTTTTTTTTTGGTTTGCGGGGATTTTAAAAGGAGACATCATACACATCTTGATTGCAAAAGGACTTGGAAAGGAAATAATTCATTTAAATTGTCAATAAACGGAATGTTCAACGTCATTCATCTACTATACTCACAGTAAAACGATATTTTTATTGACCTGCATATATAACTATGAAATCACGGCTTGATTATGGGAGTTATTAAGCATTTCTGTGTTACTTCAGCGTTGTATTACTTCACGTATTAAAGCCATATGTATACAATTAATCCCTCAGCCGTCTTCATTATCTTTGACAGTTACAATTACTTATCAAAAAGTTTTTATTATTCATTCAGCATCCCCTTTGTTTTTCATTCACAATAGAGAATTTATCATGTGTTCTTAGATCTGGTGATTAAAAGCAGAGAACCTGAAAAGAGTTATCGTATCTAGGCTATGTTAAAAATAGAAAACTCTGGGTCAAGTACAAAACAGAGCCATAACCACGCGGTCTCGATCTATCACATATCGCTTTCTCACCACCTTGAAACTACAAATGCAGTTGAGCTTTCTTAAATTAATCCAAAGACATTTTTTTTTTCTGATTCCAAAATGTTCTTCTGTTTATTTGTGTCATCGTTCTACATCAACACGTTTTTATTCAAAAAAAAAAAAAAAAAGATTCCTTTTATGACACTGTTGTTTTTCTAGCTGCTCTACATCAATTACGTTAAATGATGATACCCTGGTTGGAATACATAAAGATTCGATACAAATGCTCAAAAAAACACTAGAGTCGAAGTTAGTTGATCATGAATTTATCTTGTGGTAGCTGAAATCCAGTTTAGCTACCGCAATGAGTGATAACAATATGTCATCGGTATTAAATACGTATCAGTTTTATTAGCAATTATATTGGAAAGCACTCAATATTTGTAATAGTAAGAAAAATTTGTAGATGCTGTATCATATGATATTCATGTTTTTGTTCAGAAAGCTTAATGGTAACAATGATAAATCAACCCAAACACAGCTAAAAAAAATAAATAATCAACATTAGCATCATTGAGGAACGCACGGCCTTTTTTTTCTGTTCAGAGTGTGACAAAACTAAAGTCACAACGGTTCTCCTGATTAAGTTAATGCACAATCGTAACGAACAAAGAGCTTCTGTTGTCTTTGTCAGAGCTTATTTAATGTACGCATAACTTTAATAAAGGGTGCATGGCTCATTATACAACACGCTATAAAATCCTATCGGTTAATTCATGACTTTTTTTTGTTTTTGTTTGCATCATTTTATCATTAAAGGAATTACCGTAGCATGAACATATCACAATTGCCGCATGAAATTCTGAGCCGTATCGTGAGTTTTTACCTCGAAGATCAATGTTTCAATGCATGATACTCAAAAAAAGCTGGTACAACATTTCGTCCAGTCTCTATTACAATCACCTGGTTTTGACACAAGAAAATCTGTTAATGTTGGAGTCCCTTTTATTTAAAACTGAAGGCCCCGATGATGCCAATTTGAAAAGCCATGGTTATCTTGTCAAAACATTGACTATCCACAATGACAATCCAAGCATGCTAAAGAATCCCCATAAGCTTTTGGGTACGATCGTCTCTTATTTCCCATTTATAAAGTGTTTAGATGTATCTCAAAGCAATGATCCCGTACCTTATCTACACAACTTGACTCATATCAAATCAGGAACAGCCCTGAACATTTTGGAGGAAATCAGAGTGTTTAGTAAGCATACTTTGTCTCCAGTAAACAGCACCCGTGTCAAAGATTACTATCTCGGTGCTATTTATACGTTTCGAATGACTTTAAGACACATTGAACTGTTAGACCCAATCAAAAAATTTAATGTTGGTGATCAACGAGGTTTGAACTATTTGCAAGTATTAGCCATGTTTAGAAAACTATCCCATTTGACGCTACACTACCACACTGAAGATAGAATTAACGCACTGTCAATATACGCCGAGGTCTTTACAGCTTGTCCTAAATTGCGTTCTTTTGACTACATCTGTGACGGCATGAAAGATACCATGGCATCACATTTGAAGCATCACCCATCGTCATGTATCAATAAAGTTCCCATTAAAATATATCCTGACTTTAGAACCAACACCCAACTGAATTCTTTGTCACTCTCCTTGCCTTCGCTAGACAAGCACCAGATGAAATATATCACAGAAGTTGTTCCTACTGCTCAAATGGAAAAATGTGAGATCTTGTTAGACCATGTTGACACCTTCAAATACTGGGCCGGTGAAATCAATATGCAAAAAGTCAAGAGATTTGGACACCATTTAAGTCTAGCCAAAAACCTAGTCATTCGTGTCAAACAAGGTTATACCAACCTTAATAAGCCCATCAGATTAGTACATCAATCAAAAGAGGTTAAAAATGAAATTCAGAAGGAGAGCCTCGTCAAGTTTTTGCATGCTTTACAAGGCAACCGTAAATTCGATCAATATAAATTGAATGTTGAATTAGTTGTCAGAAAGAAAGAACATGATTTCCAACAAATATCAGAAATCAATACGATTATAACGAACGACTCATTGTCCTTCCACCAAACCATTGATACCGACTACTTTTGTAAAACAAAACACAACATATTAACCACCAATTTTGCTGATGGTCAACTTTTATCTACCAAAATTAGGCATGTAACCATCCGTGTCGCGCGAAACGATTTGTCCAAGGTCTTGAAGTTTGTTCTAAAGCATTGTAAAAAAGCTGAAACAATTGTTTTAATTGTTGGAAGATCCCAAAGAGAAATGACCATTAATATTCCCGAGCAAAAGAAAGTCAAAGTGTTTGGTAAAACTCAACCCAAGTCCATGATGTTGAACATTCATTTTGGCACAGTCAGTCAAGCACTTTTATACGAGCTTATCTCTTTAATGCCTGGTCTCAACAAACTGGTATTACAGGGAATCGATGAGGAGAATTTGACAGAGTCCTTACTTGACTTTATCAAGGCAAGACGTTTAAAAGAGCTCGTATTTGAATTCGTTATAGGTGATCAGGAAGAGTCGCCTTTCTATATAAAGATGGGATTTTACAACACAAAAGCCAAGCGTGAAGAACGAGACTTTAGATGTCTTGTAGGAAACATACAACCAGCAAATATTCCTGAGGAAACAGTGTGTTTACCCGAATTAACTATTTGGCATACATCGATTGAAAGAGTTACCATGATCCATAACGGAAGAGCGCTCAAAGTCTTGGCTCCTCCTCTTTCAGAGAAAGGGTTCTTTAAGAAAAATAACTTTACTTTATTTGGATCTCAAGGAGACCAAATACTAAAAGGATTTAGTGGGTGCTTTAGGTTGTAGTTTCTAGTTTTTTTTTTTTTTTTGTCAGTTACATGTATTGCAATAAATCATTGTTTGAAATCGCTTTTTTTTTTGTATTCGAATTATGTGACTCTACACTCGTATTAGGTTTATCAAGAAGGCAACAACATACTAATGCAATAAAATATATAAGGGAAAAAAAGATAAGATAAAATAATGCACCTTATTTCTTTTAGGGTACGATTTGTTGAGGAAAAATTATATATTCCACTCTATAGAAAGAGCTCGAGTAGGGGTACACACAGCCTCCAAGAAGCAGCCTTTTTCATAAGATACGCATTTTTGTATTGCAGTTTACTTTAGCCAAGGTAAAGTGGTGGATGATATCAAGATAGATGCATGTTATCAATTGCGAATATGGTAATATAGCTGCTTCTTTGAGCAGATATGCTTCATTGTACTCAGCGTGCTTAGTGTGTGTGAGTTATTCTTACATTGAGTCGACTAGAACATTAATATAAAGCATCAGGCGTTAAACGCCCGCCAAGTAAAAAGTATATCCTATTTATCACAACCTGTTTATTGAGCTGCCACTAAAAAAGATATACAGTTGTTTTTAACAAGATTATTTTTATTTTGTACACGGAAAGGAAGGTTGGGGAGGTTGAGTGGTTGCAAAGGAAATATCTAAAGTTCTTGTCTCTTTGCAGCTGTTCTGGTAAAGGCTGACAATTGCCATTCTACATCTGCGTCTGTTAAATCTACTGTTCCGAGTCTGATCTCATAAGCTAATTAAAGAAGAATGGGGTTTAGTAAGAGCGATGTTTATGCCAGCAGCTTATCTTTCACTTACGTCTCATTTCAAAACGAGGACCAACTTCGGCCAATTCGACTTGGTTAGCTGCTTTAACATAAACATGATGTCTGTATGAAATATAATCATTATCGTTCGAGAATGTCATGACACGCTTTGTATCGTCTTTTGGAACAGGGAATAAGAATTTTAAGATATTGGTAATCTACAATAAATCGATTTAATACACGTATGGATTATAGATTGATATCAAGACTTACTCTGGCACCTAATTTGGAATTGAAGTTTTCGAATATTAAATGAGGGAATGCCTCAGACACTGTTCCTTGATCCTTAATATCATGACGAAGAACAACGTTATGTAAAGAAAAGTAACATGTGGGGCCATAGGGGAAATGACTGACAATCATACCATCTGGTTGACCACGATGTTCATGCAATACAATTAAATCTGTCACTTCGTTGGCTCTACAAGCATCGACAATTTCCTTCATAACATGTCCACCACGGTTGATACGTTGAGAGTTGGGAAATACAAGACGCATTTCCTTTGAAAACTGTTGTAAACGACTACTGGGATCTCTGGATGTTGTAATAAGAATCTTGGGGTCGAAAACACCACCGCGAGCATATTCATCATCCTCATGTGTGGAAGGTGCTATTATACAGGTTACACCACCGCTCTCTTTTTTTTTTTTTTTTGATTTATTCTTACCTTCTTGAGCTTGATCGTAACCGAGATCTTCCTTTGTAGATTTATCCATGTCTCTTAATTCGGTGGGTAAACGCTTTCCTTCTATTCAATTGTTCAGTACATTGCAAGTCAAATTTCACCACGGCAATATTCCCCCACTTACGTTCAACTGCGTCCTTGATCTGTTGCTTACGATCATAGATTGTGCGTTCCTTGGATTCAAGGGATTTCTTATAGAGATATTCTCTACGAAGACGAGTATTTCTACGAATCTAATACTACATTGTTAGACCATGAAAGTTAATCAATACTTGATAGTACCTTACCATTTTAAATGTGTCAACTTGTCTGAAAAGTGTAAAAAAAAAAAAAAAAAAATTATATTTTATGGAAAAAAAAGAAAAAAAAAAGCATCACCCTTTCGTGACTTTGTTTTGCAGAAACTGATGAGTTTGAAACAAAGTTGTATTTGACTTGTTTATGCAGAAGGGGGACGTGCTTAAAAATAACACCATCATTTCTAAGCTTTTGAGCGAGGAAAGTGCCCATGTTGATCGTCTATTTCAACTTGAGAAATACAGCATGAAAAATTCTGATTAACTAAAAGTATTTGTTCCTATTAAACACAGATGTAAATTTTGTATAAATCAGTGACAGCAATTGATAAAAATGAAAAAGGTCTGGTTAACACATACTCTCCCTGCAGTAATCCAAATTCCTTTATTTACATAGCACCTACACATAAGTTACTACTTTAAAAAAAAAAATCCGATATTTTTTAATTCTCCAGAGTCTCAAATTCAACCCGTCCAGTGACTGCGCTTGAATTACAGAGCCATTGTGCTCTTTTGGGATTTGGTGAAAAAAAAAAAAAAAAAAAAAAAAAAAAAAGAGAGAGGAATATTTTCTTATTTTTTGTTGTTGTTTTCTCGACGACATACCATTAAGAGCTCTTTTTTGAAATGAGTTTTGCTGTTCACGATAGTCAACCTACACAAGCATGGTAAAATATCCTATAAAAAAAAAAAAAAAAAAAAAAAAAAAAGAAAAAAAAAAAAAGAAAAGGCTAAATTCATGTGTAATAGGACTGGGATGCATTCCAAGAAGAGAAAACATGCAGTGATAAGTCGACATGAGAATAACGAGATTCATGATCTTCGTTCTAATACCCTTGAATCATCAAGAAAAGAGCCCACTCGAGTTGTGTATAAACGTACTACGCCTACTCAAAGTCGAGGAGCTTCACCTGACTCTGGTGTCTCGACTGTGAATCAATTCTTGATCGATGGCAATGCACCAGTTCAACCTCATCCGACATTAGTAGCTAAAAAGACAGAAGTACGCCATGGTCCTGGTAGACACAGATCAGTTGACATAAAAGGACTTATTATGGAGTTGATTGATGAAACATATCCTCCTACGGTTTGCCCTACATGTTTATATACGGCCTCTGGAAGGTCCGACGCCGATCTACATTTCAAAACTGAACATCATGGAAACAAAGCATTCAAATGTGTGGACCCTACCTGTGAGCAAGCTTATTCCTCTAAGCCTGGTTTAAGATATCATCTGGAACATGCTCACAAGGTTACTTTAGTCTCGGATACATCAGAAAGGTAGACTTCAACCCTAAATAGACTTCATATACCCCTAATACCCTCCTCCCTTCTTTCTCTTTAGTCCACGAAGATCAGATCGATGTAGTACATCATCACCTATAACAAGAGAATCAAACAAGAAATTAAGAAAGCAAGAGGTATCACCACATCTCCAGCAAAAATTGGATGAGGTATATGATGTGACCACTTGCCCTTCCTGCAGAGAGAAATTTAAACGCAAGACACACGTTATTCGACATTTGGTTGAAGTACATCATGGAGAAGAACCTTATAGATGTATTGTTTCTGGTTGTAAACGTACAAAGGCATATGCTACTAGGGAAGGGCTTGTTTATCATTTAGTTAGCTATCACGACGAATTGCAACAATCACAATAATAAAAAAAAAGAATTATATTTAGAATACATTTTTTTTTTATTAATTAAATGAACAAGTGGTAGAGGGTATAATGTTGTGTATCTAAGGAAAGAACTGGCCTAAAAGAGGTTTATCTTTTTTATTTGATAAATTTCTTAATAACGGAGCCGAAGATGATTGTGTTAAATGTGACGTACCAGATCTTCTACTTGATATCGTTCCAAAATCAAATCCATGAAATCCATTTTCATAGCTTTTAGAGTGTAACATTTGACCATGACCAGACGATGGATGATGATGGGCTCTGTTTAATTCTGCTCCAAGTGATGTTTCCCACACCTTAAACATGGTATCTGCCAAACCATCAAATCCAGACCGTGCTACCTTTCTGCTAGCCATCTCACAAGAAAACTTTAGTGTAGTTAATAATGTATGTCCGCGACTCATACAGTAAATAACTCCCCCTATGAAGGTATCTCCTGCACCCACTGTATCCACAACGTGCGCTTGTGCCAGTGCCGAGGATTGAAGGATCTCTCCCTTGCATAGACATGTGGCTCCCTGTTCTCCCCATGTACAGAACAAAATGGCTCTACATGCATGACAACCAATTAGTTGTTGTTTAACAATTCATATGTAGTGTTATATTACCCTGGTTTACAACGGCCTTGATTATCTCTTAAAAAGTCTTCGGCTTCATCATAACCACGCTTCGTTGCATATAGCTTTGAAAAGAATATAACATCACCCTATTATTTACAGAAAAAAAGATTAGCACATGCAATAATAAATCCAACTGATAAGGAAACAATTACTCTTGTTAATAATATATCTATATGAGGCCTATCTGGTTTTTCTAATTCAACAGATATCGTGAGTTGAGATCTCCAGCCTTCACGTGTCGCTTTAGCTTCAAGCCAATCAATCTGTGCAGCCGTCTCATACACATTTCTACCTTCGAAATGAACCCAAGAATAGGCTGGTCTGGCATCAAATTCAAATGACATGGTCTTTGTGATGCTACTCATTTCAAATTTACGAGCAAATTCATCCTTGGTGATATCTTGTGTTCTAAATAATTAATATATGAGTACAAACATTATAAGCAAAAATTTTAATCATATTCTTGTTGCACGTTACGTATTGCAAGAAATAATTGTTCGAGAACCAGTGTCTTTGCATTGTAGAATATAACACGAAGGAGTAGGTGATTTACGATAGAAACATGTATGCGTCTTTATACCCTTTTGTTCAAGCTGAGAAATAAGTTTACTAAGAACGACACATAAAAAGTCAGCATCCATATTCTATTGTCTTTCTTTTGTTTTAGATTAGAACACGTACTGTGATTGTTCTTTGGGTCCAACTGCAGACATAATGGATGTATTCATTTTAGGAAACTGTGATAATACTTCGGCAGTGTTTACACAATTTCCACCTCGTCTTTGCTGTGTGTGGCTTGATCTCACCTTAGTATCCTCTTGTGGATAATAATCCACAGTCATGATCGTATCCTCGTATACTTGACCCACCACAAGTACATTAACAAGTTTCGAATTCAAAGATTCAGGTAAAACAGGTGACATGGGCTGATCAAACGAACTCGATCTTGACGCTGAAACGGATGAACCTGAAGAGCATTCGTCAATAACAAGTCTGCTTCTTGTCTTTCTTTTGCTGAATGAAAAAACCATGCTGTATAATGGAAGGTGGTGCAATAAAATAAATAAATGATAAAGAAATCAACTTGCTTGAAAGAAAGGGGAGCTGTATTTATACCTTTCTTCCACGTGGGGTTACACTAAACCAAAAAAGATCTAAAAATGTGTCACTTTTTATTTGCCTTTCTACTTGCCCGAAAATATAATTGAGGAGAGAAACACTCCCAAAACTAGAAAAAAAGAGGAGCTATGCAGGAGTGTGAATGTGTACATTGTGTTAATCCACACTGTTTTATATTTAGGCATCTCCAAATATCATTTGTGCGAGTCACCAGAATCATTTTATTACCCGCATTGGCTTTAAAAAAGATCAGTTTTATTCGTCGGCATAAAAAGATGCTTTATTTTTAACTTTGAATCGAATGAATTCCACCTTTTTCTCTTGAACCATCATCCTAATTATGCCTGTTAATTTATTGATACATTAAGAAGACCCAGGTTGGAAAGGTCTTTTATCAATAGGGGTCAAGGCCATATCAAAATAAAAAAAGTCATTCACAAGCATATACTCTAGGCATCATGCCTTTTTCTCTTTCCTTAAGCATTAAACTTTCCCATGCGTGCAGCAGGCGGTACTTATTACCTATCATGTGTGAAGTTAGACATGATTTTATTCCGTCAACAGTAAATCAATAATAATAATAAATTTATATTTCAAAGTTATCCATTATGGATGGGTATTGGGTGCAATGAAAATAATGAATACTAAACCAACCACTTAAAATGACCGGGTATACCTTATTTATTATGACCGCTTGCAAATCGATGCATCTTTTTTATGTTTCTGACGTGATCCCATCTAGAAATAGATTACTTCATAGTTGGCTGCACGCGTATTCTGTTTAGTATTAATTAACCTACATCTCATGAAATCACAGAGACATCGACGTTTACTTTCGTTTCCACGTTGGTTTCTATATGATGTCATGTCTGAATTTATCTTTTACCGTTGTCTCTTTAGGATTTGGAATACAATAATATCATTTGAGGTATTATTGATATCGTGCTAAAAAGTATCTTAAGTGTAGTGAAAATTAATGCAACTAGTACATCCATTGATCAGGCAGCTTTGAACTAATGCTCATTACTGCGTTAACTTAAAAGGAGATTACTGCTCAATCCTTTTTATAAAACCTTTCACCCCAGATAGAAATCAACTGTCTACTCCCGGTTCGAAAAGAAAAAATATCTTTTCAACAGTGCTAAATGTGACTTTGTAACAGTAAAGTATTATTATTACATTTAGTATTGTATACATATGTTACTTCTAAAGAGTATTATAAAATGGATGTTCCGTAGAGTTTAATAAAGACGTGGGTTGATTGAGTTTAAAGTGAGCACCAAATCAATTAATAGGTTTTGATTAGACCTTTGTTATCGTATTGTTATTAAGGGAAAGAGAAAGGAACAATCAAGAGTTCGTAAAAGAATCAATGATTATATTGTATGAGTTATTAGGTTAACGATAAGCTTTTATCAAGACTGATTTAAGTATGTAATGGTACTTCAAAAGAGAGTTGTTTTACTATACAGGGTCTTAATTACGTTATGATGGTTCCGTTTAAGGATGTTTCTTAACGAATTTTAATAAAAGTAAATGATTTTGTTTGACGGAGTAAAGTGTGTACTGTTTCTGATTATAGAAAATAATAGAAGGTGTTCACACAAGGTCAGAAATATATAGAATGGTTCCAGATAAGGATGTTTTCTTATATATTTATACAAAAGAGAAAGTAGATATAGAAGAGTTTTTATTGAGACTGTTTAAAGTACGTATGTTACTATTCAAAAGAAAGTTGTTTACTGTACAGGATCTCGAGATTTACTGAATGGTTCTTATAAATTAAGATGTTTTCAAGTAAGTCTTTATAAAAAAAGAAGAAAAGAAAAAAAGAAAGAATAAAAATAAAGAAAGAAAGAAAAAGAAAAGGAAGTAAGAGCAAATATGGCTCGGTTATAGTAAGTTTTGTGAGAGTAAAATATGTCTGAAGTTTATTAAAAAAATGGAAGGGGTTATTTATAGTTGTTTTTGAGAATGGTGTAACCATCGTACTTTGAAAGCTCTTAATTAATGTCTATGTTTGGTTAAAATGGTTTCTTACACATCCTCCCCACTAGAAGAAGTAGGACTCCTACGTTGGTAATGTTGTTTGACGGCGACTTTTCTAATATACTTGAATAAATTTTGATTTTTGAAATAATGATGATATTTTTTTGTGTAAATGTTATGATATTTGAGAGTTAAAGGTTGATTGTTTGGAGTGGAAGAATCGACAAAAGTTTTGACATATTTTCTTGTGGCTCTTTTAAGAATTTCTTGTAGTTTGACTATTTTTTCGAGTTTTAAAATAATCTCTTGTTGGTGTGAAGGTAATTTTTGAATTTCTGTCTTTAAGGGGACTTCTACAAGGCCAAGAATTAATCCTAAGTTTTCATCTTTACTTAAAGGAACGTTGAGGAGTCGGTCCACATCAAAAGAAGGATTGATTGTTGTTGTTGTTAATAAGTCCATCAGGATTGTCAATTGGATTGAAATAATTGGGATTGAAGGATACTTTTGGTGCTTTATATATTTTTAGTTTGTTGCCATGGATATGTCGCTGTGCAATATCTCCATCTAACGATTTTAGGATATAAGTTGAATTTCTGTGACATTCTTGGATAATAAATGGTCCCTCGAATCGATCATCTAATTTGGCTGATAGATTATTGGCAATAATGTCTTTGTACTTTAAAACCAGATCTCCTACACAGTAACCGGGTTTGTCGGATTTGTTTCGGGATAGGATCCGTTTATTAACCATCTTTAATTGTGATTCTTGGGCTTTACGAATATTTTCTCGAGCTATATGTTGAATAGTGTTGATATGAGATGTGAATACTTCAAAGTTACTGTTGAATTCTTCTTCGTTCCATACGTCTTCCGTGTCATTTTGTTGATTCATAAAATTATCAAACGGAGTATGCGGAATACGACCATATAGTGTTTGGAAGGGAGATAATTTAGTACTGGCTTGAGTTATACACCGATATGAGAATAAAATGGAAGTCAGATATAAGTGCCAATCAGGTTTTTCTTCCGGAGATAATTTTCTTAAGCAAGATCCAAGAGTCCGATTAAATCTCTCCACTAGTCCATTTCCTTGAGGATGGTACGCTGAACTATATTTATGTTTGATGCCGAATTGATCACAGAGAGTATTGATTAATAAGTTACTAAAGGGGCTACCGTTGTCTGTGATTATTATCCTCGAAATAGAGTGTCGTGTAATAATTTCATCCACATAGAAGTTGAATACTTCAACTGAATTCGCGTGCACTAGAGCTCGAGCTTCTACCCATTTACTGAAATAATCAATAGCTACAATGATGTATCGATGTCCACCCCGAGAGGTCTCCACATGTTTGATATCCATAGCAACTTGTTGAAAAGGGCTAATCGGAACGGGAACCACATGAGGTTTTTCGAGTTCTACTTCTTTTCCTTTTTGTTGACAACGTAGACAGGTTGAAATCCATTCTTTGATGTCCTTAATCATTCCATCCCAATAGTATTTTTCTGATATCTTGAGATAGGTATTTTGATAAGCATAGTGACCTCCAAGCGGGTGATTATGATACATCTGGAAAGCATTTTTAGCATCTTGATGAAGAAGTACTAATCGAGTAGGTGATTTCCGATATAATTGATGTGACTGGGTGTAATAATGTTTAGATTGTAATCTGAGATATTTTCGTTGTTGACTAGATGTATTATGTGGATATTCTAAAGTTTCCAAATAATAGACCAGTTGTTGATATTTGAGGTTATCCATATTGAGTTGATTCTTGGATTATTTGTGTAACTTGAAGTTAAAATAAAGTGAAATGTTGGAAAGAAAAAGAAAAAGAAATATATACAGAATTTTGAATAAGGTGTTTATATACATAATTTTTGCTGAGATCTATATTCTCTGCAATATTTGGTGAGGGCCGGTAATCCAGTGTTTTGAAATTGTTTTGAGTGAGTAAGTCCGTTAGTCAAGTTTTATGACTTTCTGGGTCAGGAGATACTAGTATCCGAGACGGGAGAAGAAATCCGCATTTTCGTTTACACGACCAGGTCGGTATACAATATCGAATTCATATTCATTTAAAATAGCAACCCATCTAGCAAGAATTCCAGTATGTTCAGTTGTACTATTCAATATTCCTCGAAGACTTGAGTGATCGGTTAAGACTGTAAATTTCGATCCTAAAAGATAAGGACGCAATTTTTCAACACACCATTTCACAGCTAGTAATTCTAACTTCGATACACCGTAGTTTTCTTCCGATTGTTTTAATCCTCTACTAAGGTATAGAATTACACGCTCCTTTCCGTCTTCGTCGTATTGGCTGAGAACACCACCAATACCTGTTCGGGAAGCATCCGTCATTAAGTAAAAGGCTTATCAAAATTAGGTCGCATGAGTATGGGAGCTTCTGTCAGGGCCTTTTTTAGTGCTTCGAAAGCTTTGGTAGCTTTTTCATTCCATACGTTGGGTAATCCTTTCTTGGTTTTTGTTAAGTCAGTGCAAAGGTCTAGCTATACTGGCAAATGCTGGGACATATCTTCGGTAATACGAAGCCAAAGCAACAAAACTTTTGATTTCCGTTACGGTAGTAGGTTGTTTGTAATTGAGAAGCTTTTCTACTTTGGCAGGATTGGTCGATACACCTTCTTTTGATACTACGTAACCCAAGAATTCAAGAGAGTCCTTAAAAAAATTACATTTGGAGGGATTCAACACTAGTTTTGCTCTTCGAATGCACCGGAATACTTTTTCAATATCCAGTAGATGTTGGTCATGAGATTTTGAATAAATATTTTGATCATCGAGATACGATATGACACACTGGTTAAGAAGGTCTCGAAAGGTAAGCATCATTAATCGACTAAAACTGGAAGGACTATTGGATAATCCCATTGGCATTGAGTTATATTCATAGGTTCCGAATTTGGTGACAAATGCTGTCTTTTCTTTGCTAGCAGGATCCATTGGAATTTGATGAAATGCTGTTCTCATATCCAGAGCAGAAAACACTGTCGCAGTTCCTAATTGGTCAAGTAGATCATCAATTCTTGGTAAGGGAAATGCATCTTTCTTGGTCTTGTCATTCAATTTCTTGTAGTTAATTACTACTCGATAACTTTTCGTGTCCTTTTTCTTCACAAGAATAATAGGGGCAGCATAAGGACTAGTCGACGGTCGTATAATACCTAACGCACAGTGTTTATCCAGTTCTTCTTTAAGAGCAACTGATTCTTCAGGCGATATCCTATATGGTCTTGTTCGAATTGGAATTTCATCTTCTGTAATGATCTTGTGATATACTAAATCAGTTTGGCCTAACGTTTTACCATCCCAGTCAAAGATATCCTTGAAATTTGATATAAGGTTTAAAAACTTTGACTTTAATTCGTCTGAAGTTTCACCTATCTGAATTTGCTCTAACTGTTCTTCCGACAAGGTGGTTTCTTCCATGGTATTAAATTGTTCAGGTTCATTTCCTTGTATAGGGTTCATTTCATACGTAGATAAGACTTCAGCTTCTTCAACGGTAGCAATCATAGTTCCTTTCTCCAACACTATAGGTTCTTCGGTCATGTTTTGTAATTGAGCGCGAAATTTATATTCATGTGGATCCAGAATGGGTTTAGACAGAATTAAATAGGGTTCATACGAAGGATTTATTTCAACATATTGTAAGTTGTTTTTCTGGGGTAAATTTAAATTTAAGGGGACTGAGGATTTAGCTGGGATAATGAGTTTTCCCTCCTTCTTGATTCGTACTTGATTATCCTGGTAATGGACTTGGCTGTCATCCTTGGTTGTCATACAGTGAAAATCATTGGTTATAGTCATGAATTCAGCATCATCGTCGGATTCACTTTCCTCTTCTGATTCATCTTCAGTTTCTTCATCTGATTCAGATTCTTCATATTCCGGTAAGAGAAAATCCAAAGCCGAATTTTTCTTGTTCATCATATTGATTACAGGTTCTTGTGTTTCCTTGTTAAAAAATATATTGATCTTGGTTTGTTGATTTTTATAGGTTACAGTCATTTGTGTGAGGTCGTAATTAATAATAGCTTTTGTTCGTTGTAGCCAATTATTTCCAATGATCAAGGGATATGGCATGTTAGGTAACACTTCTACTGTTAAGGGTACAATTAATCCATTAACGTTTATAGGCACATCGTATATAACTCCTAAGGATGCATATTCTTGATTATTTCCCAGAACAAACTTGGTTGTAGAGGCTCCATCAATGGCATAACCTAATTTAGCGGCAAGATCCTTGGTGATTATTGTTTTAGAGGCGCCACAATCGATTAAGGTGATCACCGATACGTCAGCAATTTTCATAGTACATCTCAAGGCGGTAACGCTCTCATCTTCATTGTTTAAATTATTGAATGCGGATAAGGAATGCGCCGTGTTGGAGATGATAAATTGTTTGATAATTCTTTTTCTTCCTTTGTTATATTGAGTTTGTAGAGAAGGAATTATATGCAGTAACTGTTTAAATTTGATCCCAGCTTGTTGGTTTAATATATCTTCCGTAACATCATAACCTGATTCAGCAATACGTTGTTTAATAGTTCGCTTGTTCACCTTTCTTACTGGCACGGTTGTGACGTCCATAGCTTCAGCATCAGGTACCGGTATCATTGGTACATTATGAGCTTCTTGTGTCATGGGTACGACAGGAATCATAGGCGTTGGCATGACTGGTTGAATTGATTGTACAGGTTGAATGGCTTGAACAGTGGGTACAGGTTGTACTGTGGGAATGTTTGTTGGCATTGGTGTGATTGTATTGTTATTATTGTTAGATTCAGTAGCTTGAGGTTTTCTACTGGAACGAGTTCTACTATGTTTAATGATGTTGTCTTTTGATATTCCATAAGGGGCAGTTTGAGGAAGTCGAGAGACTTTTGATTTTTCGGCAGGCATTAAATGATGTTGTGATATAGGATTTAGATAAGTAGCTTGAGTCGATGGCCTATATTCCATCGACTTTAATAGTTTTTTGACTGATCTTGAGTGTTTTGCATAGGCATGAACATCTGTTGATTAGGATTCATCAGCATGGCTTGATTATAATACATCATTTGAGCAGGTGTCATTTGATTGGGAGTCATCACCATATAAGGATTAGGAATCATTCCATTCTGGGGATTAACCATTTGAGAATTATCATATTCGGCTAAATTCGCGACTTGTCCCATAGTGTTGAATGCTTGTAAACTTGTATTGTTGGGCTTGGAATTATCACCAGAGGATTGATTATTATTTTGACCCGAATAATTTCCTTGGCGTTGACCATTATTATAGTTATTGTAGTTACGTTGGTTATAGTAACCTTGATTGTTATTTTGACCTTGATTATTGTGGTGACCTTGATTATTGTGGGGACCTTGATTATTATTGTTGTATGAGTTGCCTTGTTCACTATTTTGTCCATTAGAACGTCCATTGGAATGGTTATTATCTTGATTATGGTAATTATTGGATCGATAATTGTTATTTCTTCCATAATTTTGATTGTTATAGTTGTCATTATTTCCGTTGTTATTGTGATAGTTATTAGAATACTGATTGCCATTATTGTTATAATTGGATTTGGATGCATTATTCTTATATCTTTGTTGACGTTGCTCATAATTTTCCTGAATTGCTTTATTTGTTTCCGTTCGAATAAGTTCCGTCAACTGGGTTAAGGTGATAGGAGATTCGGCTGTAGTAATCATGGGTTGTAATACATTGTTCTTAGCAGGTTCAGCAACTGGAGTAACTTTCTTTGAGGAAGTGGGACTGGATCGTCTTTGGAATAAATTTTGATGTTGTAAATTACTAATTCCACTGCAATAGTGAGAGGGTTCTTCTTGACTGCCTTCAAGATGTAAATGATATCCTATCCAATATCCTTGGGCTAAGCGCATATAATCTTCATGAGATTTGGCACCAGTACAAATACAATGTTCTCTGACAGCTTTGAGCAGACCATACTTAAATCTTGATCTAATAGTAGCAACAGAGGTAATACCAGCAACATGAGCAGCTTCAGAAATACGGTTCCAAAAATTGGTAGGAGATTCATTGTCTAATTGGTTGATACCATTGAAAGCATCCTTCTTTGCTTCTTTCATTTCTTCAGTGTTGTAAATATTATCAACGAGACGTACGACTTCAGCATACTTTAGGTCCTTATTATCGGGAGGGTAACCATAAATATTATCAAGATCAGCTCTTGCTTTTCCAGAAAGTAAGGTACGGAAGATAGTAATTTTGTAAGTGTCATCAGTGATATTTTTAAGAGAAAAGTAGTCTTCGAGATTAGATTTGAAAGCCAGAAAATCTTCACCTTCGTAGCCACGGAATGAGAATAATTTCTTATTAATGTTAAAAGCTTCAGGTGACGCCAACACAGTGGAATCATCAAGAATAGGAGTAGTTTCGCTTGTATGATTCATTTTCGATAAAAAGCCCCTGTTAGTGAGCACCACGTATTATAAAATGGATGTTCCGTAGAGTTTAATAAAGACGTGGGTTGATTGAGTTTAAAGTGAGCACCAAATCAATTAATAGGTTTTGATTAGACCTTTGTTATCGTATTGTTATTAAGGGAAAGAGAAAGGAACAATCAAGAGTTCGTAAAAGAATCAATGATTATATTGTATGAGTTATTAGGTTAACGATAAGCTTTTATCAAGACTGATTTAAGTATGTAATGGTACTTCAAAAGAGAGTTGTTTTACTATACAGGGTCTTAATTACGTTATGATGGTTCCGTTTAAGGATGTTTCTTAACGAATTTTAATAAAAGTAAATGATTTTGTTTGACGGAGTAAAGTGTGTACTGTTTCTGATTATAGAAAATAATAGAAGGTGTTCACACAAGGTCAGAAATATATAGAATGGTTCCAGATAAGGATGTTTTCTTATATATTTATACAAAAGAGAAAGTAGATATAGAAGAGTTTTTATTGAGACTGTTTAAAGTACGTATGTTACTATTCAAAAGAAAGTTGTTTACTGTACAGGATCTCGAGATTTACTGAATGGTTCTTATAAATTAAGATGTTTTCAAGTAAGTCTTTATAAAAAAAGAAGAAAAGAAAAAAAGAAAGAATAAAAATAAAGAAAGAAAGAAAAAGAAAAGGAAGTAAGAGCAAATATGGCTCGGTTATAGTAAGTTTTGTGAGAGTAAAATATGTCTGAAGTTTATTAAAAAAATGGAAGGGGTTATTTATAGTTGTTTTTGAGAATGGTGTAACCATCGTACTTTGAAAGCTCTTAATTAATGTCTATGTTTGGTTAAAATGGTTTCTTACAAGAGGCATGATTCTCCCATATTTATATATGACAGCCTATCAACATCACGTGTACCTTAATTTAATTCCATTCACAATATTACGACATAGCTACTTTTTAGCTTGAGGTAATTTGTGGGAACTCTCGTGGTTGCTTAATCTGATTTTTGACAACACCTTTGAACAAAAGAGCAATTATAAACAGACAAAAATAGGGAGATATTCAATATAAGAAACAGTAGGATTTATCAGTCACTCTTTTGTTAACAGGTAACTTCATTCAAGAAATATAATACAAAGAAGGTACTCTGGCAAAATAAAAAACCTTTTCTGAGATTAAAACAGTGTGGTAAACAATGCTTTAACTATGGAAGTTGTACGTAAACAACATATGGATTTTGATCATTTTGCAATAAAAACCACTACCATTCATCTCAGTGTCAATTTCTGATTCGACCCATGTGCATAGCATGGTATTTTATGCATCAATTCGATAATGTCTGAGGAGATGGATAGTTTACACACAGTCATGAAATCATAAAGTGTATCTCAGTGTATAACAAAATATGACGACTACTTCTCATTCTGTGTTAATGAAAATCTCGCCGCGTTGAAATGTAAAGTATAAAGTCTTTATTCTGTTATTTTTATATTGTGATTGAAGCTATAGAACCAGGAAGAGATTCTAGAATCCACCTCCAATTAACAGAATAAACTTTCCCATAAATAATCATCTTATATAATAATCATAAGATTTGTAAACAAAAATAAGATAAATAATCGTAGCAGGCATGACGGATACACCTTAGTTTTTCTTTGGAATAAAATAGATCTTAGTTTTGACTCGCTGTTTTTCTTTTTATCATTTTATTCCATTTTCCAAATCCCTATTATTACAACATATATCATCACTCAGTAATGATAGTAAAAAAAAAATTGATTTGGCGTTCTATTATGTGCTTTTGTTTACTTTTTCGTTTAAGGAAAAGTGTCAATATAACGTCCTGTCAAGTCACGGAAAGTCATTTGACAAAAAAAAAAAAAAAAAAAAAATTGAGTAAAAAAAAGGTATAAAAAGGGGCCATTTTTTTCTCTTTTTTCTCCTTCCCCCAATTCTCTTATGCCTAGCATATGATGCGATAATCGCTAACTACTTCAGTAGGGTTATCGTATAATTTTTGGAACTGGGCTGAAAGTTCTAATCCACTTCCTGCTTTCGGGCATGTTGAAACGGGCGGGTGGCTCCCCATTCGATCAGCAAATACGAATACAAGTGGATCAGCAAATACGAATACGAGTGCATCAGCAAGTACATAACGAGCACATCAGCAAGTACGAAACGAGCGCATCAGCAAGTATGAAACGAGCGCATCAGCAAGTACGAAACGAGTGGATCAGCAATTTTCAACTAATGGGGGGTTTCTCCAGTGTGACAGCATCGGGAAGTGTTGAATGATTGGACTTTTGGCCCTATTTAATTTTTTTTAAATCTAATGAAAATGAAAAACAAAAAATATTGTGACCTCTTTTTTTTCTTACACTCATGCATGAGTTGTCTCCAAAAAAAAAAAAAAAAAAAAAAAAAAAAAAAAAAAAAAAAAAAAAACAATTATTTTCTTGTCTTCTAATGGTAAATATCTTTATGATGGGATTGACTCTTTTTGATAAAAAGCTTTTATAAAAAGACAAAAAAGTCTCACTTATACCCCATGCATTTGGCTTATTTTCTGACATGGACTAAACACAAATCCCTTCAAATACATTAAGCAACTATGTAACGCTGTCAACTACACTCACAAGAAACGGTTGAGAATAAAGCGATTTTGGTTAAAGAAAGTCTTGAGTACTTTAAAAACTAACCATAAACACATTTGTACTTTGACCACTTTCATTTCTGTGGTGTATATAAGAGAGAAAATGGAGGAACTCTATGGTTATTCTCAGCATAAATTTATTGTATTATCAGGGGGTGAGCGACTTAATTTTTTTATGCTTAATTCGTATAAATTTAGACTATGATACCATTGAGTCTTTCATCGTACTCATTAATAAATCTCAGAATGCAAGTGCGAAGTTAATAATTTAATATGACACTGTCTCAGAAACCATTCTTTTTTCAGAGGTGACCTGGCTGGTAGAATTAGGATTAAAGAGAGTACCAGGAAGGCGTTACTATTCAAAATCTGAGCAAACATCTTTCAATCATACGGCGCAATACGTCCACAAAAAAAAAAAAATATAAAAGGGGGCTATTTTTCTGTCATGAACTCATTTCATCATGTCCTAGATCATGCCTTGATTTTAAACCCTTGTGAAACCTTGTCCTAAAATCTAATATCAGTATACCTTGTCCGCTACCAAACTCCCTGTAAAACCTTGTACCCAAAATCATATCTGTATATCTTGCCCGCTTTCTGAATTCCTTGTAAAACCTACCACCAATCTGTATTCCAATATATTTCCCGCCTCTTGTCTGACTCAACCTTAGTAAACCTTTTTCCGATCATCTATTACTTCATATCCCAATCCAGTTTTCCCGCCCGTGTCAAATCAGAGATATTCCCCGAACCATCTAATTATTCAATGTCAACTAAATCCAGCCTGCTATTACTCGTCGAATCTCAATTACTCATCCTTGTCAAATAATCTGCTCATGATATCTGTTCCGTAAAGTCCCTTGTTAATCTATAATTTAAACCCATCGTAGCTTTTCCCATGTATAAGAAATAGTATAAATAGATGCTAGTTATTTATTAGAAAAACGTTATTCTGGATCTTAGTCCTAACCCCTCCCCCTTCTCTGAAATAAACTTCTTTATTTATCATTTTCACTCTGACTCTCGTGTCACCAAGTAGTCTTCTTTCTGTTCTTGTTCTGTTTCTGACATTTTCCATTGATGTTGAGGTTGTATAGTTTAAACGAAAGCCATGCTGCAAGGTAGCAAGCCGAGAAATTTATAAATTATAAGTAAGACTTAGAAGAAGAACATATAAAGGTTTATTAATGGTGCAGTCAGCCAAATGGAAGTCTAAAAGTGTTCTGTATCACACCAAGTGAAACAGTTATGATAACAGTATGCGCTACAGCCATGTCAGTATGACTGGAGCTTCCTAAAATTGTAGAGAATTGAATAACTTAGAACACTGGATAAAAATCAAGATGTTGAGATGTATGTTGTTACTTATCTTTGGTAGTAGTAGCAGTAGTATACTAGTACCGGGAAAGACCTAAATGAATTGAGTTAGTAACGAAATAGAATCAGAATAACTTGTGCCAATAAAAATACTTTCCAATATACAAAAGAGAGGAGGATAGCCTAAAAGGATCACAACATCCAGCATTGAACACTGCAGGCAAGTAGTCGCTACTGTCAAAGCCCCTTCCTTCCTGAATGGGGAGCGTATCTAGCCAAGCGTAATCACAAAGTGTATCTACCACAAACCACTACGGTAGGCAACTACTATGAAAAGAGATTGGCAGATAATGCATAGCATCCACGATGCCCGCCAGGAACCCACCTCGACCTGTACCTCCTAACAAAGAGTGCAATCCTCAACATGTTGATGATCCCGTCATATCACCCTTGCTCACCCTCACGACCCAGCAAGATAGAATGAATAACCCTGGCGAGTCTTGTCTACCTGTCTTTTTTTATATTTTGGACCGAGATGACACTTGGGCAAGCAGCTTCGGGGTATATGTCTGAACACGACTGTACTTGTATATTGAGGTTGAGAACCGGTAGCTACTTACTATATTTTTTTATGTATATATATTTTGATTGTTGTTTAAGGTTAGAGGCCTAAAGGAGCAACCAGCCAAAGTAGGGATTTTATTCTGTGGTAACCTCTATTGTCATTAAGGCACCCTTTTTTTATCCTGTAGATAACCCTCTTCCTTCCAACCATAATAGAATATTAGATGGATTGGATGGTAAAAGAAGAGAATTAGCTACAAGATAAAAAAAGGGGAAGATAACACCAATAGACGATACCACAGAACAAAACCCGTTTGTCTGGACCAGCCGCTCCCAGTCGGCCTCGCCATAAACAGCTGTAGTAAGCAACCACCAGTTCGCCTCCTTTTGTACAGAACGTGTTCATGTATGGGGGTCAGCCGCCTGCTTACGCGTCATCCCAGTCTTTTTTTTTTCAGAGGGTAGACGTTGTTTGACCCACCGTTTCGGGTGTATAAACTTACCGGGAAGCGGGGGGACAGAGAGAGACAAGAGCGACAGAGGACCTATAAAAAATTAAATATGAGTTTCAATGTTTTTTTTTTCTTTTTAAGTGATATTACTTACAGGACTACAACATGTCTTGGAAAGCACCCAATGCAGTCGATACAAGCCCAGGAGGGTTGAAGACAGGTATACGTGCACGCCATACATTACCTACTCCCTTTTCATAGGACCATTTAATAGCAGTAAGGGATCACCACCGATCGACATTACAACCCAGTAAACACACGGCATTTGTGCAAAAGAGTACTCCTTAGTGAGCTTTCATCGCGGCAATGCTATTACTGAACATCATGTTAATAATAAAAATAAAAAGAGGAGAAAGAGTGGGAAAAAATCAGTAGTGCGTAGCAACCAGACTTTGACTGCTGACAGGCTCACGCGCAACAAGATAAGATAACCGTGAGAGCTTTGATTACATGATCAATTTTGGAAGTTCGTACTACTTTGATTTTTAAGCAAAAAAAAAAAAAAAAAGCAGAATTCTTACGATGAACACTTCACACGACACTGTATACAACAAACTTACACTAAAAATGCTGCAAGTATGAAATTCTGGGAGTTACAGAAACTATACTGATCGTCTTGATTATCTCTGTTAGTTTTTTTTTTTTTTTTTTTTTTTTTTTTTTTTTTTTTCTTTTTCTTTTTCTTTTGCCAAACTAGAATAAAGGGGAAAGTTTCATAAATTACACAAGCTATCACTGAAAAGTCTCAATTACATTCACGTAGCCTACAAAAATGATTTTGAGAGGGTTTTATGTTGGTGAGTGTAATAAAACCTTGGCAACTAAGAACTGGAATGTAGTCATCATGGTTCTTATTTTTTATAACAATGAGTTCATTCCTACTTGTTCTCCGTATGCCTTTTTTCTTTGTTTTTTTTTCTTGCTCACTATCCTTGACTAACTAAGCATGGTTTTCAAACACACTTTCTCGTGTTAGATAGATTTTTTTTCGGATCTTAGTGATTCTGTTTTTTTTCTTTTTAATTTCTGCCTTTCCCAAAACCTAATTACAGCAGTCTGCCATCATTTGTGGTACAAAAGCAATACAGTTCACTGTATAGATCAATAATAGAGTTGCCTCCAAAAAAAGTAGGTTATAGGGCCTATTGAATAAGTTTAAAGAAGATACATGGTTAAAGAAAAAAAGGAATTGCAATATTAAAGAAAAAATCATGCCCTACAGTCAAGCGTTAGAGTATTGACTCTTCCTTATGAAAGATTTAACAGCATCTGGTTATTTTAATTGTGAAAAAAAAGTAGCAGAGATTTACATATGTCTTCTCTCTCTTCATAACTCACTCGTCAAAAAGTGGTGAGGCCTAGCAGAAACTCATATGAGTAATTTTGAAGATCAAGACAGTGACGGCGTGGATAGTTTTACCTATAGAAGAATAACAGGAGATACAGTGAAAACGTGTACCTTGATCCACCTTTAATTGTCATAGGATAATGTCTACTTTGTTCAAGTAAGTCTTTTTTATCTTGTAGCCCGCCTCATAGCTATGCACCGTATATTTAAACGTGTTGGAAACAGGAATCAAAATTGGACCTGATACACTTTGAAAGAAAGCGCCGACATTATTCTTAATGTTACATTGAAAGAGCTATTGTTTTTTTTTACCATGCATTAATTTTCTGGTTACCATTTTGAATCTATGGCTCTTTTTATTTCAATTAGCCTTGATATTGAACTCACTTTGATGTGACTACTACCTCATATGAATTATCAGTATCTTTGACTTTCCCCTAAATTTATAAGCCGAGACTACTAGTGAGTCCATATTTTATTTCACACTTGCTCGGTGTAACGTTATGTAATGAATTGTTATTGTGGGTTCTTACGAACTTTCCTTGGATAAGAAACAATATGTCATGAAATGCTATTGGTAGTCGAATGATGGTTAAGCCAAGGTATTAATCTACATAGCATGAATAAAATTTAACTTCTGATGACCTTTACTGTTATTTCCACAAGGATGCTGTTGTACAATAAAAGGTCAGAATGGGATTTTATTATGTCTATTATTGTGGTTTACTAGAAAAATCAAGTATTAATAAACGACATGAGATCTATGTTAGTAAAGTGATGTATACTCATACATGATAGTAATAAATCAAACGCTACCCTTGCTTTTCCTTAACATGCAAGCATTGGAAAGATAAAAAAAAAAAAAAAACTCCGTCTCAAAAAAGAAAGGTCACCCCTGCCCTGGATAAAGGGATTTTTTTTTTTTTGACATTTTTTTTTTCTTTTTTTCTTTAACAAACAAAAGTAGATCAACTCAAATGGCCTTTGTGCGTTCCTTCCTTGGAGGACTTCCGGGAAAGGCTTCTTTGAAAGCAGTCAGCTCAAGCTTTATTGAGTCAACTCCACAAAACGTCTTTTCTCTTTTACCTATTACAATGGGTCGTCGTTACCAATCCACCGGTCTCGATCCCAAAGATGCCGTAAGTTATATATATTTTTGTTTGCAAAAGAAATAAAACTCAACTGGAATACACTCTTATAGGAACGTCTCAACAAGCTTCGTAACATTGGTATTTCAGCTCATATTGATTCCGGAAAGACAACTTGTACAGAACGTATTCTTTATTACACCGGTCGTATCAAGGAAATTCATGATGTCCGTGGTAGAGATGGTGTAGGTGCCAAGATGGATTCTATGGATTTAGAGAGAGAAAAGGGTATTACTATTCAATCCGCTGCTACTTATGCCAGCTGGGGTGATAACAATATCAATATTATTGATACGCCAGGTAAGCAACATAGAGAGAATAGTAGAAAGAACGAGTTCTAAAGAGTATATAGGCCATGTGGATTTCACTATTGAGGTGGAGCGTGCTTTGCGTGTGTTGGATGGTGCTGTGATGATTTTATGTTCTGTTTCCGGTGTGCAATCTCAAACGATCACTGTTGATCGTCAGATGCGTCGTTATAATGTTCCCCGTATTTCTTTTATTAACAAGATGGATCGTGCTGGTGCCAATCCTTTCCGTATTATTGATCAACTCCGCCAAAAGCTTAAATTGACAGCCGCCGCTGTACAAATTCCCATCGGTCATGAAGATCAATTCAACGGTGTTGTCGATCTTTTGAAATGGAAAGCTGTTTACAACGAAGGTGACAGTGGTCAAGATTTAGTTGAACGTGATATCCCTGAAGAATTAATGCCTCTCGCTCTCGAAAAGAGACATGAGTTGATTGAACAATTAGCTAATGTCGATGATGAAATTGCTGATCTCTATCTCTTGGAAGAAATTCCTACCGCTGAACAATTCATGCAAGCCATTCGTCGTGCTACCATCTCGCTTAAATTCACTCCCGTCTTGATGGGTTCTGCCTTCAAGAATACTGCTGTTCAACCCTTATTAAATGCTATTGTTAACTTTTTACCTAACCCTACCGAGGTTGTCAACCAAGCCTTGGATATCAGTCAAGGTGAACAAAAGGTCGATCTCGTTCCTAATGCTAGTAGTCCCTTTGTTGGTCTTGCTTTCAAGTTGGAAGAAGGTCGTTATGGTCAATTAACTTATATGCGTATCTATCAAGGTGCTTTAAAGAAGGGTTCTTTCATCACCAATGTCAAGACAGGTAAGAAGATCAAGGTACCTCGTCTTGTACGTATGCATGCTGCTGATATGGAAGATGTTGATGAACTCGGTGCTGGTGAAATTGGTGCCATGTTTGGTGTAGATTGTGCTAGTGGTGATACTTTCACAGATGGTAGTATCCAATACACCATGACCTCCATGTATGTTCCTGAACCCGTTATCTCTCTTGCTCTTACCCCCAAGGGTAAAGAATCTCCCAACTTTTCCAAGGCATTGAACCGTTTCCAAAAGGAAGATCCTACTTTCAGAGTTCACGTTGATTCTGAATCCAAGGAAACCATTATTTCTGGTATGGGTGAACTCCATTTACAAATCTATGTTGAACGTATGAAGCGTGAATACAGTGTCGAATGTTTAACTGGTAAACCTCGTGTTGCTTTCCGTGAAACCATTACTCAACCTGCCAAATTCAACTACACTCACAAGAAACAATCTGGTGGTGCTGGTCAATTCGGTCGTGTTGTTGGTCAACTTGAACCTATGGAAAAGGATGAAGAAACTGGAAAGGATATTGCCTTTGATAACCGTGTTATTGGTGGTAACATTCCTACCAACTATATCCCCGCCATCGAAAAGGGTTTCAATGATGCCCTTGATAAGGGTCCTCTTATCGGTCACCCTGTCAATGGTGTTCGTATGATTTTGGAAGATGGTGCCTCTCACGCTGTTGATTCCAGTGAATTGGCTTTCCGTATCGCTGCCAAGAACGCTTTCAATGATGCTTTCGCTAAGGCCAGACCTGTCATTTTGGAACCCATCATGAATGTCGCTATTACTGCTCCTATCGAATTCCAAGGTTCTGTCATTGGTGGTCTTAACAAGCGTAAGGGTACTATTGTCGATACCGAGATCCAAGAAGATTACTTTAACGTTACTGCTGATGTCCCCTTGAACGATATGTTTGGTTACTCTACCGAATTAAGATCCGCCACTCAAGGTAAGGGTGAGTTCTCCATGGAATATAAAGACCATCAAGCTGTTCCTTCCAACGTTCAAGAGAACCTTATTCAAGAATACAAGAAGGATTTAGCCAACAAGGCCAATAAGTAAAAAACTATCTAAATATGTAATTTTACCATACAAAAAAAAAAATTAGAAATAAATGTAATATATAAATCAAAAAAAAAAAAAAAATGCCATACATATAGCCTTCAAAGTTGTCAATTAGTAGAGACTTTTTTTTTATCCATACTCTACTTTTCCCTATAACGCACAAACCATGAAAAGTTTACCTTGCAGCATTGTCCAAACTATTGCCTCTTACCTCTCATTCAAAGACAAGCTGAATTGCATTCTTGTCTGTCGACAATGGCACCTTTGGATTCGTAACTCTTGTCTATACGAAACCCTTTCCTTTCAAACCAACTCGGACTCGTTAAGTGCTGCACTCGAGTTCTTTAACAGACACAGTCTTTTTGGTTCTCGAGTCCATTCACTCTCCATGATCCATTGCCATTTGCAAGACAAAACCGCAAACTGTATTACCCGAGTCTTACCAAACATTCAAACCTTGGTCTGGATAGAGTCGGACGAACACGGTCGTAGTCAACTCAGATGGGTGAACATTGGTATCAGCTTTCGTTTTTACCGTTGGAAGAAAATCAAATACCTTACGATCGATGCCACCACATTTCATACATTCAATCTACTCGGTCTCGCTGCTCCATTAAATCAATTGGATACACTCATCATATATTTCAATACAATCGAAGAGACTCAGAGGGATCTCGCAAGAACAATGGCTTATAAATTACGTTACGCCCAATCCTTGCAACTCCTCGTCCTCAAATCTGCTGTTGTAGACCTTTCAATTATGGAAGAAATTCATATAAACGCTCCCGATTTGAAAGAACTGGTATTGGAGGATGTAACTCTCTTGATGGATCATAAATTAAACAACAGAGCAATCGTGCATGCAAAAGCCCTGAGAAAATTGCATATGGATGTCATAAATGACCCAAAAGATCTTTTACAGAATGATCAAGTCATTTCTATACGCCACTGGTTAAACTATTTTGCAAGCAAGTATCGACATGTAGAGGATATTCTTATAATAGCTCAGTCTTCCTTTAAAAGCTTGAGTCCGTGCGTTGCAGATCTACTCCGTGCTATGAGACATATCACTCGTTATGCCATTCAACTCTGTTCCATCGATCCCACTATCTTACGAGCCATACATTCCTTCTCTCTCTCATCCTTATCCATTTGGATAAATAGAGAGAATGCAGGTGAACAGATCACTACATTAGCCTCTTGGAATACCCTCCCCCTTCATTTACAATCATTTGATATCGTGGTACAGGATTTATTACCCTTGGATCCATTAAATGCATTAATCGACTTGATCATGAATCTATCACACTTAAAATCACTTTCCATCCAAAATGTCGCCATCAAAAACGAAACATTACCTCTCATCTTACTCTTGAACGAACATCCTTCATTAACTTTTATTTATCTCGATCATGGAACCGTGCGTGATATGACGTTTGAAGTGACAGTTAAAAAGCGGGTGGGCCTTCATAGTCTTACTTTACACCTCTGTACTTACACCTTGGGAAATCATTCTAGCGCCAATGACGCCATTCGTGTCATTATGAGCAAGCAAACTTTGCCATTCCATCTGATACGAATAAAGGGTGATGTCATTTGTGGTGTTGGCATGTTGAGAATTCCCTTAACCAAAGCCCCGCATTTACATAAACTCAACATTCAGCTAGACATGATTGGCTATATCTCTATTTACAAAACATCTGAAAATGAATATATTGCTTCAAATAACAAAACTAAAGAATTATTGAAAGTATCCGAGATGAAAAAGATTGATGGTGATGCTATTATTCCTCGTGAGTGGACCTACGGTCAATTAACTACTGTGCGACTTCAAATTTAGAGAAAGAAAAAAAAATCCCATCCAAGTGAATTGCCTTAACACCAATTGCCTAAAATAAAAAGTAAATAAAAAAAGCAAACCTTTTTGTAACAAGACATGACTTTTTCCGTTGCACAAATGTCTTGCATATGACAATCTTGGTCTTTGGCAAAGGCTTTCTATTCCTCTTTTGCTAAACCCTCTTTTGGTTGGCGCAAATCTTCCAAAAAAATATATGTATTAATCATTCGTTATACTACATGACCAATTATAAAACTATTTACCCTATTGATATATCAGTTTTTCACCGATGTCTGGTTCATTAACTTCGCATTCAAAGTCGATGTGTCTTTCATAGCTGTTGATTGATATATACACACTATATATCCAGCCTATAATCTACTTGACATTTAATAGCAACCCAGCACTGAAACATAAACCATTAACCGATCAAGATATTAATGTCTACTTCCAATCCACGCTCCCATCTGATCTTCCCGGATAACAATCTATTTCAATCCTTCCTTATAAAAAGGATCCCCTTTTCCATTTAATAAAAAGATATCTAGTTTTAGTCTCAAATAATTTAACCGTTTATTTCTTGGAATATTTCATTGATTATCAATGTGTTCGTTCCATATGTTATCTAAAGAGAAGCTCGACAAGATAGAAATAGCAATGCACATGTATTTAACTGGGGTATAATTTGTCTAAATGGCTTTATAAACCCAAACAAGAGCAAAAACAAAAGACCTTGTTTTTTAGAATAAATAATGATTACAACATTATATGCGTATACATTTACTTTATAAAAGACACCCAAGAATTTGAGACATATTTCGATTTGTCTGTTTGATTAATCCAGTAGATTATAATCAAAAAGCCGTCCTTGTTAATCACAACTTCGGAGGATTTATGCATATATCCTGATAACGATGAGCACATCACAAGTATTTCCTTTTATTTTCTCTAATGAAACACTTTGCAAATTCAATCACCAAATTGTCAGCGTAACAGGACTGAGCATGAAACCCATGTTATTGAAGTATTGCAGTGGATACATTTTTTGTAAAGCATAGGCACCACTATTATTGAGCAGGACTTATCCTTGACATTTTTTAATATTTTAAAGGACGTCTGAGATGTTAAACATCCCCGAGTTGTTATTTTTACTGCTGTTGAGGTGTTAAGAGTTTTCCGGTCTTTATTGTCTAGCCAATATTCGAGTCTTAATTGACACTTTTCAACCTAGAAACAAACAGGAATTTGAAGAAATGCAACATTAAGATAAACATTTGGTGATGTCATCCGTGGCTTACTGGTGGCCGATTGATAACCCAATATTTTGAGGAAAAGCCTCCTCTTAGCCATAAAAACCTTGAAAGCACATGCGTTGTAGTCATGAAAACACCGACAGACTTCTTTTTACCATCATTTAAAGTAGCTCTTTAGGCAGAGGAACTAGCCCTCTGTGGTTCTGACAAGACGAAGGTATTCATGATATTTCAATGTGTGTGCGACATCCATGGCCAATGACTCAAGGTTGATAGTAAGCTAACTGATGGGTTACTTGCGAAGTTGCTAGATATGATATCCTTACCTGACAAGGTCTGGGTCAACTCTTGAAGTCATTTTCGAACAATCATCTGTCTAAAATCTGGGTAAGCATAAAGTATCTTTTTTATTTTTTTTTCAATGCCTTACTCACATTCTCAGGATTTGCTGCTCTCAATGTATACTTCAACACAACAGTACATACGTTTTAGTCATGAGTACACCGACAGACTTCTTTTTACCATCATTTAAAGTAGCTCTCTAGGCAGAGGAACTAGCCCTCTGTGGTTCTGACAAGACGAAGGTATTCATGATATTTCAATGTGTGTGCGACATCCATGGCCAATGACTCAAGGTTGATAGTAAGCTAACTGATGGGTTACTTGCGAAGTTGCTAGATATGATATCCTTACCTGACAAGGTCTGGGTCAACTCTTGAAGTCATTTTCGAACAATCACCTGTCTAAAATCTGGGTAAGCATAAAGTATCTTTTTTATTTTTTTTTCAATGCCTTACTCACATTCTCAGGATTTGCTGCTCTCAATGTATCCTTTAACACAACAGTACATACATTTTAGTCATGAATACACCAACAGACTTCTTTTTACCATCATTTAAAGTAGCTCTCTAGGCAGAGGAACTAGCCCTCTGTGGTTCTGACAAGACGAAGGTATTCATGATATTTCAATGTGTGTGCGACATCCATGGCCAATGACTCAAGGTTGATAGTAAGCTAACTGATGGGTTACTTGCGAAGTTGCTAGATATGATATCCTTACCTGACAAGGTCTGGGTCAACTCTTGAAGTCATTTTCGAACAATCACCTGTCTAAAATCTGGGTAAGCATAAAGTATCTTTTTTTTTTTTTTTTTTTTTTTTTTTTTTCAATGCCTTACTCACATTCTCAGGATTTGCTGCTCTCAATGTATCCTTTAACACAACAGTACATACATTTTAGTCATGAATACACCAACAGACTTCTTTTTACCATCATTTAAAGTAGCTCTCTAGGCAGAGGAACTAGCCCTCTGTGGTTCTGACAAGACGAAGGTATTCATGATATTTCAATGTGTGTGCGACATCCATGGCCAATGACTCAAGGTTGATAGTAAGCTAACTGATGGGTTACTTGCGAAGTTGCTAGATATGATATCCTTACCTGACAAGGTCTGGGTCAACTCTTGAAGTCATTTTCGAACAATCACCTGTCTAAAATCTGGGTAAGCATAAAGTATCTTTTTTTTTTTTTTTTTTTTTTTTTTTTTCAATGCCTTACTCACATTCTCAGGATTTGCTGCTCTCAATGTATCCTTTAACACAACAGTACATACATTTTAGTCATGAATACACCAACAGACTTCTTTTTACCATCATTTAAAGTAGCTCTCTAGGCAGGGGAACTAGCCCTCTGTGGTTCTGACAAGACGAAGGTATTCATGATATTTTAATGTGTGTGCGACATCCATGGCCAATGACTCAAGGTTGATAGTAAGCTAACTGATGGGTTACTTGCGAAGTTGCTAGATATGATATCCTTACCTGACAAGGTCTGGGTCAACTCTTGAAGTCATTTTCGAACAATCATCTTTCTGAAATCTGGGTAAGCAAAATTATCTTTTAATTTTTTTTAATACCTTACTCATATGCTCAGGATTTGCTGCTCTCAATGTATGCTTTAACACAACAGTACATACATTTTAGTCATGAATACACCGACAGACTTCTTTTTACCATCATTTAAAGTAGCTCTCTAGGCAGAGGAACTAGCCCTCTGTGGTTCTGACAAGACGAAGGTATTCATGATATTTTAATGTGTGTGCGACATCCATGGTCAATGACTCAAGGTTGATAGTAAGCTAACTGATGGGTTACTTGCGAAGTTGCTAGATATGATATCCTTACCTGACAAGGTCTGGGTCAACTCTTGAAGTCATTTTTGAACAATCATCTTTCTGAAATCTGGGTAAGCACAAAGTATCTTTTTTATTTTTTTTAATGCCCTACTCATATGCTCAGGATTTTCTCCTCTCATTGTATGCTTCAACACAACAGTACATACGTTTTAGTCATGAGTACACCAACAGACTTCTTTTTGCCATCATTTAAAGTAGCTCTCTAGGCAGAGGAACTAGCCCTCTGTGGTTCTGACAAGACGAAGGTATTCGTGATATTTTAATGTGTGTGCGACATCCATGGCCAATGACTCAAGGTTGATAGTAAGCTAACTGATGGGTTACTTGCGAAGTTGCTAGATATGATATCCTTACCTGACAAGGTCTGGGTCAACTCTTGAAGTCATTTTTGAACAATCATCTTTCTGAAATCTGGGTAAGCACAAAGTATCTTTTAATTTTTTTTAATACCTTACTCATATGCTCAGGATTTTCTGCTCTCCATGTATGCTTCACCACAATAGTACATACGTTGAAGTCATGAATACACCAACAGGCTTCTTCTTACCATTATATATAATAAATCTTTAGGCTTGGGAACTAGCCTTTCGTAGTTCTGATTAAGACAAAGGTATTCATAATATTTTGACTTGGTTGTCAATCAAGGTCAATGAATCAGGGTTGACTGTATAGCATTTACGATAAAACACTCTTTAGACTCAGTGACTTAATTGCCTGCGTAACACTGGATGTAACACCTACTGGACTTTGATTGCCTGGTATAATCCGGCAGGTGGTACCTGTATATAAGGAAAATTACAATATACACATCGTATAGCTCAGGTGGCATACATATTTTCATATTAAAAGGATAAGTGTTTGTATTTAGAACGGCTTACGTGATACAAACTAAGCTAATTTTTTTAAAAAAAAAATGGCGGTTATTATTATAATTTGGGAGTTCCGAGTAGTGGTATTTAGATATGAATTTTAAAGTTTGATAGTGAGCACCAAATCAGGTTTTGTAAAGGATGATTAGACCTTGATTGTAAGTATTATAGTTATGAGAGTAAGAAGTACTTCGAAGAAAAATAAAAGGGTAATTGATATTTTTCAATGAAGAGGGAAAGTAAAGTTATTATTATAAGACTGTTTGAAGCACGTATGTTTCTTTTAGATAGACGTTTACAATGCAGGATCTTAGATAATATGGAATGTCTCTTTTTACAGATGTTTTCTAATATTATGCTTAATAATGAAATTGAGGGGTCTTTACAGTGACTGGTTTAAATAGGTATGTTTCTTTTACAGACGTTTACACTATAGGATCACTAAAACAAAATGAACGTTTCCGTGTAGGATGTTTTCTGTTTGTTTATATTAAAGATAGATTTTAAAGAGATTTTGTAGTGACTGGTTTAAATAGGTACGTTTCTTATTACAGAGGTTTACGCTATAAGGTCACTAGTATAACTGAACGTTTCCGTGAGGATGGCTTCTAGTTATAAACAAAAAAGAAAGAAAAGAAAGAGAAAAAGAAAATAAAAAAGAATGAGCAAGATAGGCTCTTTGAAGATAAAGTAAAATTGAGATAAAAGAAGTCTGAGGATTTATTTGTAGAAAAGTAAGGGATATTTATATTATTATGAAGAGCTTGTGTCACCACATGTTTGAAATAGATAAGCGGTTTTTGTTGTAACACGAGACCGCAGGCTGGATCTTTACATTATTTAGAAGAAAAATTAAAAATCGAAGAGCTTCCTCCTCTTCCTCCTCTTCCTCCTCTTCCTCCTCTTCCTCATCTCCATTGGCTTCGGATACGATATCTTCAACCCAGAGCTTAAGATCGGATTTTATCTTTTTAGTGCTTTCATCCGTTATAATTTTCATCAGGTCATTATCGTCATCAATCTTTCCTTCCTCGATGATGTTTTCCAGATTGCTCAACAAATGCTATCGAACAAAAATTTAGTAAATTTAATATGTATACTATTGAATTATGCAACAATGATTTACCTTGATTAGTGAAAAAGCCTTGATGAGTTGTGTAATTGCGCCTGTGCGAATTTGTTTTTTCGTAAAAGGAAAGGTGAATCTCATCAAATCCTCTGTGACAAGCAAACCCTTATCTTGAATTCGGACGATGGAAACGACAGCCTTGAAACCCATGATCTGTAGGTATGGAATCTTGATGGACAAAATATCACCTTGATCGAGATGGGGACATGAATTGATTATGTTCTTGATGTAAGTATACCCGCTCAGAACAAGTTTCAGCCTGTCTTTGTACAGCTTACTACTATTGATTTTGGCAGCGTACTCGCAATTGGCCGTATCCATTAAAAACTTTCCATTTTTCATCATCATCATACGCATATCAAGCCTTATAATTAAATTATTTTGGGCACAACTTTTTGGAGTTGTGTCGCCCCTAATACAAATTATGTTTAGAATGGTAGCATATACTTATGCATGAACTGTAGTTACCAATGAATAAACAGATTTTGGTTATCACCAAAGAATGTTTCGAAAGCATAGGCCCAAAACTTAATGATGAAGTCTTGTTCAGAGTACATCTTGATTCTGTCCGTATGGAAATAGAAGCTCTTTTTTAAATGCATTTTCAAGCTAAGGAAATGAGACAACATGTTAAACCAAAGTATTGTCAGTGAATTTACTCGCATTACATATATTTATAAATGTCCTTGACATTTTCATCATCATCTTCAGCATCTTCGTATGATTCTACGTTCATTAGAGCCTTCTTCAGACTTCTGTTGTCGTTGACCTTCATAAAAAGAAAAAGACATAAGTAAATGAAGCGAATTAAATATGATGTCAAATATTACAACAGAGAAAAGATTGCTACATGGTAGATTCAAATCCTCGTAAGTGATGTCCTTACAGGACAGTTGGCTAATGATTCTGGAGGCAACGTTAGAGGAACAATGCCTCAAGAAAGAGAAGCGACCTTCTCTCCTGTAAATCATAAAGTATTATATTTGTTAGAAATACACACGGGTTACTTGTTCTTTTTCTTACCCTCAGGTCCTTCCGTTCTTTTAATATCTGTTGAATGAACTATAAACAGTGCCAATTCTGTAAGAAAAGGTTTTTTTTTTTTTTTTTTTTTTTTTTTTACCAGAATTGTTTTGTCAAAAACATCGCGCAAACGACATCGCCATTAACTTGCGCTAATGGCGTAGCTGCCAACATGCGCTTACGGCATCGCTGCTGATCGGCGCTAAAAAAAGCCGTCCTTTTGTAAGGCTTCTTTTATTTAGGCGATAGCCAGGTAAGGTTACGACTTGATAAATAAAAAAAAAGCCAAAAGGATAAAGGCAGATCTTGGATACCGCCTACAGCTAGGTTTATTTTAATTTTTTTTTATGAATCAATATCTATGTACATAATCAATATCATAATAGAATAATGAGGACTTACATCGATCCCAGCTTAAAGGTGGGAGTCAGACCCGGGAGGCCTCCGTCGTATAGCCAAGACTAGCCGCAGCCGTAGTATTACCGATATCCTGAGAAAATAGAAAATCTTTTTCATTGATGAGAAAAACGAACGTTTACTTGAAAATAACAAAAGCCATTATTAACTAACCTTCTCACGATAATTTTCTTTTATGAAGATAGTGTTAAACACCAACATAAAGGAAAAAACGAAAAAAAAAATTGGGGGAAGAAAAAAGTGTGCGAACAACTTTTATTTATAGACTGATAAACAAGAGCTGGATTATGTCAGGATGACCTAATTGCTTAATTAATCACACATAAATGTTTGAAACTTTACTTCTCCATCTTAATCAGCTTATTAATCATACTTCTGGTCTGATTCGAAATATCTTGAGCAAGTAAGAAACGTAGGCCACGACATCTTTTTGGTAGACTCTTGTTCTTAAATGATTTAATGAAAGTATCGGTTTTTAGCAGCAGATGCAAAAGGTCAATTACATCATCTGATGTGCAACGATTTAAGGAATACAAAGAAAGAATTCTTGATACGACATGGAATAGTGTTGACTTGTGATTTGTGGGCGCAAAATTCGAATAATATAATGGATGTGTCGTATTTGACGCCTAATAGTACGAATATAATTACTCTTATCTTGTCACTCAATTATAATATATATAATCTATGTATTATAATTATCATATTGCGAATACCTTCCTATTGGTACGACACAGTACCAGCTCCCTCATATGTCAAACTGAGATCAGATTTCATAATCGTTCCTGGATTGGTCGAGTAGCTGCCGAATCTTCTAGTTTCTCATAGATTTATTTTAGTAATCCAATCAAGGACCTTGTCATTGAGAAGTGCCGGATATGGGTCAACTAGCTTCTAGACCCAGAATGGAAAGTCTTCGTGGAAAATCTTCGTGATACAAATCCAGCTAACGAACATCACTTATATTGATATAACAAGATATCGTATCATCAGAAAAGCGATGGGGAAAAGAGGAGCCAAAAAAAGGTTGACAAGCGCTGCTCCCCATAGGTTCTAAAGAGACCACCAGTAACCAGTATTTGGTATTGTCCATTTTGTATAATAGGCTTATAAAAGCGGTGCCTATAGGCTGTGTCCTCAGCTTAATTCCTTCCAGCTTGCTTTATACCTTGACTTCTGCTTGACATCAACAATTAAAGATGTAAGTTCTAGTGGCTCAACTGGGTACGCACAATCATCCAATGCTGCTTGATTAGATAGGAAAATATCTAACTGTGTAATCAAAACAAAGTTATCGCCATTTGTAATTATCCTTTCGATAAACATCTGTCCTAAGATTTTTAAAAGCCTTTTCTAAACTTCAGTATCAATTGGTAAGATACCATCTGTGACACTCTGTAAGGTGGGCAAATGTATAAGCTGGTACTTGGCATTCGAGTCGATAATAGAAGGTAATGGATTGTGAAGGATTTCCGCTTGATCTTTTCCTATCATTTTATATGCGTTTCCTTTTTTGAGTTCTTCGGAGACAAGTGAATTCCTTAGCCTCTTGATATTTTCTTCAACTGCAGGCCTCTTGAGTTGAAATAGCTCCATTGTCTCCAGGTAGTGCTTTTTTAACAGTACTTTGGTACTGGTTGTTTCAATATTATCCTTTTCTTTGATTCCTAAGGCAAAGACTTCGCAGTTTCTTTGTCGAAGTTTCTCATCAAGTAATGGGGATTCATTAAATGATAAGGATACATTGATTTTCTGCCCTATCATGCTTGCGATTGTAAGATAGAGGCTTACAATGCCCACAACCGGTAACGGAAAATCGGGGTTCGATTCCGGAGAGATAGCTTGAGAAACGCCTACCACATCCAAGGAACGCGGCAAGATCGCAAATTATCCAATTTAGACACGTGGAGGCAGTGAAATGGCGTCCAAGGTTTCTTCATTCACTCGGCTACTATAATGTAGTGCTAGTACATTTAAAACGACGGAAGAGGTTACGATATTGTAAAATAGCCTTGACATTGGCACCGCATTTCCAAACTTCACTTGTAGGTAGGAACAGGTCAAGCTTGGAAAAGAGTACTTCGGAAAGTCGACCATTCCTTGAACATGTGAAAGTGAAATTGTCAGTGTTTCCCTGATTACAACTCTTGAGAAGAAAACGTATAATTCCTTTGATGTTTTTGCCAGTTGGAACCGAGAATTCCATTCAAGATAGTCCTTAAAAATCAACTGCTTTAGCGATGGTGTTAACTGGAGAAGCATACTAACAACCGTTGAAATACAGGAAAAAGAAAGGTTTGGTTAAATGGACCATTCTTGCATAAAACTCGCACCCCTATTATTTGGTAAATATTTGTTTCAAGCACACATTTTTGGAATATTAAACAGTCCTTACCTTGATATACACTTGTTTCAGCCAAGTGTAATGGCTATCAAGGGGGGAACGAGATAAAAGCGCCAGTAATACACTTTGCATGGAACTAAGATTAAAGAATTAACCAGCTTCAATCGCTAGTTACTCTCTCAATGCTATAATGTTTAGGGCAAGGTGTGCACCTAAACTTTTTACACCTTTTTTAGTATCATGTAATTTTATTTTTCTACATGCTTTGAGAGTATGACTTACAGCAATCCCGGCCAAAACCTGAAAGGTTTCCGTCCTTTAGCAATCTCGGCCAAAACCTGATATGTCTTCGTCCTTTAGCAAAGACTAGCCTCAGCTACAATACCGCAAAAACTGCAATATGCCTTCTTCAATTCAGATATATAAAAAAAGAGGCAAGAATTTAGCCTTTCTTGAAAAAAAAAAAAACATTATTAACTAACCTTTTTACGGTATTCATTACTTTACGAAAAAGAAAAAAAGATATAAGTGAGAAAAGAGAGTGGGAAGAAAAAAGTATCATATTTATAGACTGATAAACAAGTCTGGGCTGGATTATGTCAGAATGACTTAATAGTTTATATAATTAAGAGCTTTTTTTGTACTGAAAAATAAGAGCTGGCATATGTCAGGATGATTTAATTTTATTTAATTGGCCATGATGTTTGAGTCTTTATTTATTATGGAAACACTTGTCAATAAACTTAAGCTTATACCCACAAGCAATTTTGAACTTGGTAATTGTTTATCAGCGTTTCAATAGTAGCATGTATCAATAGTAAAGCAGTTAATGGATGTGAACGTTTTTTTAGACTTTATCAAAAAAAAAAAAAGCACGCAGAAAAAAAAACAGGCATTTTTTCAATCCAAAGAATGGGGTTTTCAGATACCGTTGTATGTTTTTTGAAATCCGCCATTTGGGACTATGCGCACTGTATTTGATAGGATGTCCACATTAAGGCGCCACTTCCGTAAATTTGAACCTAACAGTGATATTATATTCAGCCAACAGCTAAAAATATCCTTCATATATACATAAACCCCTTATATTTTTATCAATAAAACAATATTCTATCTCTATTATAACTTTAAGATCCTCATCTATCCGGGTCACACTATTACACATGACATTAGAAAACCGGCCACAAAGGCCAAAATTCCTTGAAGTGACATACTAAACTTACAAGTTGGGCGCTTACTATCATTTGCTCCTGTGGAAATGGAGCGTTTTTAATAGTTCATAAATTCTAAGTATAAAACTGAATCAAAAGACAAAACTTATGATTTTTATTGTGAAAAGCTTATTTAAGCAAAAAATAAATACAACCTATCATAACCTATGCTTTCGCTTACACACTACACAATATTTTCTTGGCGCCCAAAGTGAATATATTATGTAATAGTTTGGCGCACCACTTTCACGCACCTACAATGAGAATATTACGTAATAAATGTGATTTAAAGCCTGATCAAGGCGAGTGCATATCATTCTGAGGGTAAACCAGTTATATAATGGAACAAGACTTTCCGGAGAGCCAGAAGACAATGAATTACTACTGTGAATTCACAGAATCTGCCCATAATGTACCTGGTAAAACGGTGTGCTTTATACCATATGGGTTTTCCAATTCATCGCGCCCGCAGAACATCTTTGATGCAAAATGGTCTGAGCCGTCAGTTTAAAACAACTAATATGCAGATTCTCTAAACATTATTAACAGATCAAGTGAAGCCAAGAATTTTGCGTTTTACACTTAATGGCTTATATCAGAGATGCTGAGTATATTTAACATGAATTTCAACACTTTTGCCAAGTAAGCATTTATATAAATTTATTCACCTGTATTTTTTGATAGACTATCTTTAACTTGCAGTTTTATCTTATTAATTAATAACAAAAAATAAATGTGTCGAAACTTGATTAGTATAGGTTTATATGCAATGAATTCGTAATTATCAAAAAAATCAAAAAATCAAATAAGTTCAACAAGACATGACAGTACACACCCGGTGTATTTTACTGCAGATTTATTTATGTTTTTTTTTGTTTATTTAGAAGAAATTTATTTGCAAAAAATAAATTTGATTCCAACGATCTTGCGTGAATAAGTCATTCTGAATCCTTATCGTGGCGTCATAATACAACTTTTAGATATGCTAAAATCGTATACTAAATTTGTATCAGTATGCATTTTTTTTTTTTTTGTATTATATCGGGTGTTTATTGTTCCCATCCAGGTCAAAGTGAGATGGAGGAGGTATCTGAAACTGGCGATTGATTTCTGTTTGGAGGTGGCACAAATAATAAACATGAAAATGTGGCATAATATTCTAATGCTCGATGTTTATACGTCAATTTAGTCTCCAATATATCTTAAACTGTATTTTTTGCTCCATGTAAGGTATCTCTTTGTAAGAATTGCCTTCCTTTTATCTTTTTCTAAACTTTTTATTCCCCCCAAAAAAAACTAGAAAGAGATGATATTTAAATTGCTCTGCGCAATCATTGTATCGTTATTTGTAGTAGATGCTTACTTCGATATACCAAATTTCAGGACAGCTCTGCCTTTTCGAGAAGGTATGTCCACCGTCACTAGAAACGGTAACAGTTTGGTGATGTTTGGTGGTAAAAATGCAACAGACTTATACGCAAACGATCTTTATCAAGTAACTCAAACCCCAGAAACAATTAATTGGAAAATTCTTGAACAAAATAACCCACCCCCTGGTACCTTGTATGGCCAAGCAGTTATTACCAATAACAACAACAATATGTACCTCCTTGGAGGCTCGACAAGCGCAAGTAGTACTCAGATGCCTGCTTTGCAGAGTTATCAATATTCTTTCGAGTCAAATACCTGGACAGCTTCTCCTAATAACTCGCTCGTCATAACAAATACCACCCTGTTTCCTTACAACAGAAAGCTTCATACCGCCACCTATGATAACCAGAACGGCATTTACATTTTTGGGGGGGCTTTTAATGGCAGCATAATATTTAACGACTTTTTCTATTTGGATATCACGACTCAACAATACACCAGATTACCCACCACTGGTATCCCGCAGTACGGTCACACCGCTTCTCTACTCAGGTTATTGATATGAACATTTGTTTGGTACATCTAATTAACCAGAAATAAATCTTTTATAGCAATGGCAAACTTGTCATTATTGGTGGTGTAGTCGAAGACCCTGACGGCGACAGAATATTGCAATCTATGTCGAGTGTATTTGTATTCGATACAAAATCACGTACCTGGGAAAATGTCAATGTTACTAGGCAGGGTTTTATTCCATCCGCGAGAACGTCTCATTCAGCTATAGTTAGTAAGTGTGTAACAATAACAACATGTCTTTTTTTTTGCTAAGCCCTATAACTACTGTAGCTTCGGACGACAGAATCATCATCTTTGGTGGTAAGACAATAAGTTTGTGAATCAGATACCGTTTTAACTGGTTTAGTTAAAGGTAGTAATGAAAGTATTGAAAGACAAAGTATGTATTTGAATGCGATTGGTATTTTAGACACAAAAAACTGGACATGGAGTACACCTGATGCTTCTGGTATTCCTCCTTTCAGACGTTCTAGTGCTTCTGCTGGTCTTTTAAATGGAAACTACTTGACTGTTGCATTTGGTAAGAAAAAAAATGCAAACGATGTAAATGCATACATATAAACCCATTTTGCATTTAGGTGCATCAAGGAATCTTTTTTTCAATGATATTAATATATATGACATTACCCACCGCAAATGGCTTCAGTCTTTTGCTCCCGAAGATAATTACGGCTTTCGGTTGACAGGTGGCGCAATCGCTGGTATAACGGTGGCCTGTATCGTTTTTCTCGTCATCATCTTTATTTTAATAAGAACATTTCAACGTTGGATCAGATGGATTGTCAGAGGTCTTTATAGTAGTATCTGGAAGCCGCGGTATGTTACTTATGATCCTTTCTTGCTTGCTTTAATTAACTTTTTTATTTTAGTTATGGTGAACCCACTTGGGCAGAGACTACCCGAATCGTTTTACAAGTCATCCTATTCTTCATTTTTTCTGCTTTTCTCGTATTCATTCTTCTTCAAGCTATCAACAGCCCAAACATCACTCAAACGATTGAAAAACCTGTTACGTCCGTCCAAGTCCCGGGTAAATAATGTCATATAAATATACAAAGAACATAGAGAATTAAAAACTTAATTTAGATGTACGTTTCTGTTTCGACGGATTTCCTCCCTATAATTCAACCGACATTAGAATGCCTGGCGTCACTTGTATGACGGATATTGGTTATCCGTGTACTGAATATGTTCGTCCATTGAATATGTCTATTTTTCAGCCTACTTTTGCTGATAGTTTTGGTTCAGTTAATTGCTTTCTTTTCAGATCGCCTACTGATTTCTTTCTTACATCTACTTTGGGTCAGAACAATGGGTCCAGGCTATTATTTAACTTCTGGGGAGATCAAACAATCGAGCATGGAAGTATACATGTATCCATTTATCCAAAGACAATGAACCCGAACACCGTCATGTATAACATCTTGGATGGACCCGCCACATTAATGACGAGTATTTCGGATTGGATAAACAACGAAATAAGTGATATTCAAGCAACCAATGTCTTTGATATTCAACCTTTTAGCTACAGTTCTATCTCTTACAACTTAGTCGATCATACACATTTACAATCTGTAGGTTGGAATTATATTGGATTCTCACCCGTTTTAAATTCGACACCTGAAGTGGTCTCTAATTTCCGTCAAGAAGCGCCCAATTCTCAATACCCTATAGGTCATCCCGATATTGGCTTCATTGCCATATTTCCTGAGGCATTTGTCGATACGATTAAGCGAGAAGTCAAAGTTTATACTTTGGTCAATGCCCTTGGTTTTGTGGGTGGTACACTTGGTCTGTTAATTGCTGTTCAAACATGGCTGATTGGTTTCCGCCCTAGATCTCCTTGGGGTGTGGTTCATCGATGGAGTATGGGTGACATGAAACGCTCATTGTTGATTAATCTTCGATCCAAATTTCGAATCACGGACTCGGGTGTTCCTCTAGTGCATCCTGTGAGTAACCGGTATAGCATTAATGAATTTATGGGTATGCAATATGCGACAGAAGCTCAACGAATTCATCGTGTAGAAGAGCGTATACAAACGTTGGAATTGATGTTTAAAGCCTATTATGTGGATGACGAAATTTTTAGATCGTTGAATGATGCAAATGAAGCAGGAGAAGTGAATCCTACGAGGGATGTGAGAGTGGGTGGTAGTCATAGTGTGAACGATAGTGGTCAATTTCCACCCTTTAGTTCTTTACAAGCATCGCCAAGAGCCCAAAACATGATTGACGATGAAATGTTGACTCGTACAAGTAGTGTGAGAAAATCTCATCCTGATCACTTTCTTCAGGAGTTCTCAAGACATGATACCGGTCAAAGTGGATCATCTGATATTCCTTTAATTCATATACAACACCCAGATGCACCCCCTCGTCAGCTAAATACATCTGTGCAAAACAACGATTTATAAAAACACATATATATCTTTTATTAAATAACATTTATGTTTATCAGCTATAAACATTATACAGTGGCTTTACCCCCAAAATTTGGTTTGGCCAAAATCCGTTTTTGTTTTTATTTTTCTATTAGTCGAAATTCGGCTTTGATACCAAAATTATGTTTCGGTCAATGGGAAAGCGAACTTTTAGTTGGAGACAAAAGCGAAATTACAAAGTTGGTAGATAAACAAACTTTGGTGGGTGGAGCCACTGTACATACACACATTCCTTTCGTATCACTCCTCACCCTATCCTTCTTTTCTTACTCTCTTCTTTAATACATATAAACTCAGTGACAGTTCCGATAATCAGACAAGGCATATATGTAGGATAAAGCGTACCCAGAGAGAGCTCTTATAACAAGCACTAACCATAATAAAAGTATCGCAATAACCTTACCTCCATCCAATTACATTAACTTGAAACTAGAAAGATTTTAATATTCATTAATGTCGAAATTAAACCAATTGCACAATTATAAGAGAGATATAAAATATTTATTGCAAATTATAACAGTGGTTGTGCTAGATGGGTCTGTCTTATAAATGAAACCAGGATCACAGAAGTTTCCACAGCACTTCCAGTGTTTTCTGAAGCTATCTAAGGATGGCTCCCAATTGTATGCTATCTCTCATAAATTGGTGCTCAGAGAATGTCTTTCTGATATATCAATGAAAATTTGTAGCATTATCATTTTTTTTTTTGTCACACAAGTGAAATCAGATCAGTCCTTTACGGCTAAACACATGTGTTTACGTAATGCTTTTGAAACTATAAAAAATTTTATGGTGTGCATGACCTTTACTTTTTTCTTTAGCATTCTTTTTTTTTTTCAATCGTTCTCAAGCCCCAATATCAAAGACTTTAAGTTGTATCTGTCAGCCTCTTTTGTCTTTTGATATTCCACTTCTTTTTCAAATCCACGTTCCGCATAGTTCACGCCTTCGTGCGTACTAGCACTTTAGTGGTACTCTATCAAATGCTGTGTGATCCCCTTTTTATTCTCTCCCCCCCCCCTCCCCTAATCCACAGCTGCTTGTGCTTTTGACTTGTGTTTCGTAGCCTTGCGTTAATTTTTTGGGATTAGCGAGCTCATACCTTCTCGTGGTTTTTCCTGTTAATCAGAAAAGTGCATTTCGCGTTTTTCTGAGAACTAAATTGAGCTCACACTTATAAATAAATAAAAGCCTTGTTTTTACTTTCAATCTTTCCAAGTAGTTCATTAAAATAACTCAATAGTGACATACATGTCTTGAAAACTTAAATATTCTAAGAGAGACAGGTGAAACAAGTGTTGGCTTTATTTGACCTGTCTCAAACTGCTTACTAACGAGGTAACAATACACCATTTAGAAAGATCGATCTTAAAATCTACACTCCAGTGTCTAGAAATAAAAGCGAATACTGGTTACAGAATGTTATTCTTATTTTTACTATGCATTTCTTTATCTGTGAGCTTGTGACTTTACACTTACAAAGTTAGAGGTAGCTAATCAGCCTTCCCAAGGGCATTTTTTCTATTCCAAAGATTGGTCTTTTCAGAAACCGTTATTTTGAATTGTACGGACTGTATTTGTTAGGATGTATAATATTGGGTGTTTATTGTTTCCATCCAGGACACGATGAGATGAATACCTGAAAAGGGTGATTGATTTCTGTTCGGTGGTACAAAAGTCAATAATAAGCATATAAATATGGCACAATATTCTAATACTCGATCTTTATATGTTTATTTGATCCCTGGTGAAGACCTAAAGAAGGATTTCCTTCCTTTTTTCTTTTTCTTAACCTTTTTTATCTATCCTAAAAAAATAAACAAATAATAAATGCTATTAAAATTGCCCTGTGTAATCCTTTTATTCTTATCTGTGGTAGAGGCTTACTTCTATGTACCAAATTTCAGAATAACTCTACCATTCATCAATGGTGTGTCCACTGCCACAAGAAATGGTAACACCTTGGTAATGTTTGGCGGTGAAAATACAACAAATTCATTCACAAACGATCTTTATCAGTTAACACAAACCTCAAAATCATTTAATTGGCAAATTCTTGAACAAAATAGCCCTCCTCCTGGTACATCGTATGGTCAAACAGTTCTTACTAATAAAGACAATATGTACCTCCTTGGAGGCGTAACAAACGTCACCAGCACGCAGATGTCTGCCTTGCAGACCTACCAATTTTCCTTCGAGTCAAACACTTGGACAGCCTCTCCCAATAATTCCCTTGTCATGACAAATACCACCCAGTTTCCTTACAACAGAAAGATGCATACCGCCACCTATGATAACCAGAACGGCATTTATATCTATGGTGGTGCTTTTAATGGTAGCATAATATTTAACGACTTTTTCTATTTGGATATCACGACTCAACAATATACCAGCCTACCCATTACTGGAATCCCACATTACGGTCACACCGCTTCCCTACTAAGGTAATGGAATATAAATATTTATTTGGTATGTTAAAATAAACAAAAATAAAACGCTTACAGTAATGGGAAACTTGTCATCATTGGTGGCGTAGTTGAAGACCCTAACGGCGATATGATATTGAAATCTATGTCTAGTGTATTTGTATTTGATACAAAAGCAAGTACTTGGGAAGATGTTAATGTTACTAATACATATTTGCCATCAACTAGAACATCTCATTCAGCTGTAGTTAGTAAGTGTGTAACAATAACAGTATATCTTTTTTTTTCTTGCTAAGCCCAATAACTACTATAGCTTCGGACGACAGAATCATCATCTTTGGTGGTAAAGCTTTTTTTGTAGCTCAGATGCCGTTTAAAAATGTAAAATAACTGGTTTATATATAGGTGATAATGGAAGCGAAAGAGGAAGAATTTTTTTGAATGCGATCGCTATTCTTGACACAAATACCTGGACATGGACTATGCCTTCCGTTTCTGGTATCCCTCCTTCCAGACGTTCTTACGCTTCCGCTGGTATTTTGAATGGAAACTATCTGACTGTTACATTTGGTAGGAAAAAGACGATGGACGCAAGTACATATATATATATATAAGCATACTTAGACTTGATTTATATTTAGGAATAGCACAAAGTATCTTCTTCAATGATGTGAATGTATATGATATTGCTGGCAACAAATGGATTCAGTCTTTCAATTCCAATGATAATCACAGATCCGGGTTATCAGGTGGCATAATCGCTGGTATAACAGTGGCCTGTTTTGTCCTTGTCGTCATCATCCTATTTCTACTTTGGAAATTTCAACGTTTTATCAGATGGGCTCTCTGTCGTCTTCATCGTAATATTTGGAAGCCGCGGTATGTAATTTATAATATTTTATTGCTTGCTTTAATTAACTTTGTTATTTCTAGTACTGGCGAACCTGTTTGGGCAGAGACTACTCGAATCATTTTCCAACTTATCTTATTCTTCATTTTTACTGCTTTTCTTGTATTCGTTTTTCGACAAGTTCTTAATAGTCCGAAAATTACTCAAACGATTGAAGAACCTGTTGGATCCGTCCAAGTCCCGGGTAAACAATTACATGTTCTCCATATCTATTTACACAAAGAACACAGAAAAATTAAATTTTAACTTAGATGTTCGTTTCTGTTTCGACGGATTTCCTCTTTATCCTTCGACCGACATAAGAGCACCTGGTGTCACTTGTCAGACAGATATTGGCTACCCATGTACTCAATTTGTTCGTCCATTGAATATGTCTGTTTTTCAGCCCTCTTTTGCTGATAGCTTCGGCTCAGTCACTTGTTTCCTTTTTAGATCGCCTACTGATTTCATTCTTACATCTACTTTGGGTCAAAACAATGGGTCCAGGCTATTGTTCAACTTCTGGGGAGATCAAGCAATCGAGCATGGAAGCATACACGTATCCATTTATCCAAAGACAATGAACCCTAACACCGCACTTTATGACATCTTGGATGGTCCCACCACAGTGATGCCAATATATGACGTCTCGGACTGGCTAAGAAACGAAATAAGTGATATCCAAGCAACCAATATCTTTGATATACAACCCTTAAGCTACAGTTCCCTCTCTTATAACTTGGTCGATCATACATATTTACAAGCTGTAGGTTGGAATTATATGGGATTCTCACCCATTTCGGATTCGATACCTGAAGTAATGTCTAACTTCCGCCAAGAAGCACCCAACCCAGAATACACTTTACTTCATAAAGATCTTGGTTTCATTGCCGTATTTCCTGAGTCGTTTGTCAATACGCTTAAGCGAGAGATCAAGGTGTATACTTTGGTCAATGCGCTTGGTTTTGTAGGTGGTATACTTGGTCTGTTAATTACTATTCAAACATGGCTGTTTGGTTTCCGTCCTAGATCTCCTTGGGGTGTGATTCATCGATGGAGTATGGGTGTTATGAAACGCTCATTATTAAGTGGTCTTCGATCCAAATTTAAAACCACCGAATCGGGTATTCCTTTAGTGCATCCTGTGCATAAGCCGTTCAGTGCTGCGGATTTAAACCACGAGGGCTTTGACGAACCAGAGACACAACGTATGCATTGTATAGAAGAGCGTGTACAAATGTTGGAAACGTTGTTTAAGGCCTATTATGTGGATGACGAAATTTTCAGATCGTTGAATGATGCAAATCAAGCAGAAGAACTGAATCATGAGCTCCCAAGACAAGATACAGATCAAAGTGAATCATCTAATATTCCTTTAATTCATACACACCACCAATATGTATCTCCTCATCAGTCCAATACAGTTGTTCCAAAGCATGATTTATAAAAGCATATATATATATATATCTACATATATGTTTTTTTAAACAACATTTATATTTATCAGCTATGAACATTATACAGTAGATCTACCCCCCAAATTTGGGTTTTCATTGGCCACAATCCTTTTTTTGTTTATTTTTCTATTAGTCGGTCAATGGCAAAACGAACTTTTGGATGGAGACAAAAGCGAATTTACAAAGTCGGTAGATGAACAAACTTTGGTGGGTGGAGTCAAATTGTACATACACACATTCCTTTCGTACTACTCCTCATCCTCCCCCCATTTTTTTACTCTCTTCTTTAATACATATATGTAGGATGAAGCGTACCCAGAAAGAACTCTTATAACAGACTCTAACCATAATAGAGATATCGTAACCACCTTCCTTCATTCTTATTGTATTAGCTTGGAGCTAGAATTCTTATTGGAAACTATAACAGTGGTTGTGCTGGATGGGTCTTTCTTATTGAAACCCGGATCACAAAAGCTTCCACAGCACTTCCAGTGTTCTCTAAAGAAAATTAAAGATAACTCGCAATTGTATACCATCTCTCATAAATTGGCGCTCAGAGAATGTCTTTTTGATAAATTTCGATGAAAACCTTGAGTGCCCACCAAAAAAAAAGAATCTCTTTTTTCCCTCCTCCAGGAATGTCACACAAGTGCTTACAAGTGCACAAAAATATTTGATATCGCACAAATTGGGTACCATGAGCTCTGTATGATATCAATTGCCTAAATATTGATAATAAAAAATTAAGCGAATCTTATGTTGGTCGTTGTACAAACGTTTTGCATATGAAAATCTCGGTCCCTGGCAATCGATTCTCTGGGCCAATCACAATGCTGTTTATGCCTCTTTTTTATTTTGGTTTAACCCCTCTTTTGGTTGCCTAAAAAAAAAAAAAAAAGCACACAAAGATTGGGGGTAACATCTTTGAAAAAAAAAAAAAAAATTATGTATAAAAGAGGGTTGAAATAAAAATGACGGTTTCAACCTTTTGTAAAATATAAATAGATATCAATTCAATGGCTATACAGCAACGTAATTTCAATAAGGAACCAGAGACCGATAGTTTCCAAGAGTCCCAAGACACGGATAGTTTGTTAAAATCGTCACAACAACCTAAAAAATTAGTCTTTGACTATGACGAGATTCCAGCATGGATGCATGACAATGTTTACATTACCGGTGGTTACCGACCTCAAACGAACAGCTATCGAGAATGTATCAACAGTTTATGGTACCTTCACAACGAAAGTGGTAAGCTCTTTTCTTTTTAAAAAACTCGTTGACTTTCTGACTCTTTCTTTTTACAAAAAAAAAAAAAAGTCAACATTTGGAGTCATTTACTGGCGTATTTCATGTTTGTCGGCTTCGGTATTCACTTCTTATGGAGTCAACCATTCGAATCCTCCATTACAATTTTCGACTACATTTACTTTTTCTTATTTATCGCTGGCGCTCTTATGTGCCTTAGTTTTAGCGCCATCTTTCATTGCTTCTCTTGTCACTCCGAACCCGTCGCTCACAACTGGAACCGATGTGATTATGCAGGTATTACCTGTCTCATTGTGTAAGCTCTTTTTTGTATGTGTATGTGTGTGTCTGTGTGCGTGGAATCTAATTGTTTATATTTTTTTTTTTGCTAGTGGCTCGTTTTTCCCTGTCATTTACTATGGTTTCCATTGTCATCATTTATTCCAAGGTAAATATTCCATTTTTTTATTTTTTTATTCATTTGTAAATGTGTGGCTCATATAAACTGTGTTAGTGATTTATATGACCATTATTGTCACGATGGGTGCTGCTACGGTAAGTAATTGAGATGTAGATATAGGATGTCAACTGATATAAAGGGGTGGTGGGGAATATAGGCTGCGGTCACCTTAATGCAACATTTCCGTACACCTGCTTACCGATGGATTCGTGTCACACTTTTTGTGGCACTTGGATTATTTGGTGTTGTCCCTACCATTCATGGTATTTGGATGTACGGCGTAAGTAGGATTGGGGTTAAGTGTTTAAAAAGTAAAGAGAGAGAGAAGTGCTAATTTTATTTGGAATCTAGTTGGATAATGCCAACAAAACCATTGCTTTATCCCATATGGCCTTGATGGCTGTTTCTTATATCGGTGGTGCATTGATTTACGGCTGTCGTTTCCCCGAAAGAGTTCGACCTGGCATGTTCAACTACTTTGTAAAGTGGCACATCTACGTAATATAAGGGAAACTTTTTTTATTCACTCATCTTTTTTTTTTTTAGGGTGCATCACATCAAATCTTTCACATTTGTGTCGTTATTGCTTTACTGGCTCATTACACTGGTGTCTTGAGCGCAATGGCTTTCTGGCATGATCCTATCAATCAAGACTTTTGTTCTGCCTTTATCATTTAAATCAATGAATACACTACACAAACACACACACATATATATATAGAATAAACCATCTTTTTATTAATCATAACGGATCAATTGGCAGACTTTTTTTTTTTTTTTTTTGCAGAGTAATTTATGCCTTGTGAGATATTAAAGTTGGGGTGTCCGTAGGTAGGAGTGGAAGTTAACAAAACGATATTGGACTCATTAAAAGACGATCTTTTTTGTTTTATGAGTTTTTTTACATTCTATGTGAGTTAACTCGAAAGACATGACTATAACATGCTCCTAAGTAGATGGCCCTGAGACCATTGTTACGACTGCAAAAAGCATAAAGTGTTGGAGGCTATTTATCAACTGGTTATGATCATAGCCAAAGGTAAAGATCAGAAAGTGGACTTTCTCTCTCTCTCTCTCTCTCTGAGTTGGTTTATTTAAGGCTACTGATGAAAAAGAGATTTAATAAATGTTTAAATGCAATTGTGGGACAGAGAAATAAAAAAGCAGAAAATGACATTTAAACCCCGAAAATAATCACCCCATTTGACATGCGGTGTGCCATACCGAACATGGAGAGTTTTAAAAAAGGAAGGAAGGAATTTTCTTTTTTCTTCCTCTCTTCTTTGCTTTTACTCACAGAAACAAAAAGATGAACGCTACGTTAGCAGAGGGACATAAGACAACCTGGCTTGAAGCTCAATGGGAAGACTGTTACCGTGATCGTAACCCACTGCTTGTCACAGGTGTATTGGCCTTTGTCATGCACGAGCTTGTGTATTTCGGTCGCTTCATTCCCTTTTTAATTTGTGATTATGTGCCTTACTTTCATCAATACAAGATTCAACAAAACAAGATCAACACCACTGCCGATTACTGGAAATGTGTACGACAAGTCCTTTACCAACATTTCTTGTTTGAGGGTCCTCTCATCTTTTTATTTCACCCCATGGCTTCTATTATTGGCATGAACGTCTCCACTCCCTTTCCTGAATGGTAAGTGTATAAATACGAGTGACATGTGAAATATATATTGACTCATTCGAATAATAACAGGAAAAATATCTTACCTCAAGTCTTTATCTTCTTTGTGTTTGAGGATGGTTTCCATTACGTTGTTCACCGCGCGATGCATTATCCTCCACTTTACAAGGCCATTCATAAGGTACATCATGAATACTCTGCACCTTTTGGTATTGCTGCAGAATACGCTCATCCTTTAGAGACATCCATCCTTGGTTTCGGTACCATTGGTGGTCCCCTTATCTACCACGCCGTAAACAAATACATTTTACATTCGGGTCCTCAATGGCAACTTCATCTCTTTACGATGCTTTTCTGGATCGTCTGTCGATTATGTCAAGCCATTGACTGTCATTCTGGTTACGATTTCCCTTGGTCTTTGCGTCATTTCATTCCATTTTGGGCAGGTGCAGATCATCATGATTATCATCATATGGCCTTTGTCAATAATTTCGCTTCCTCTTTCCGTTGGTGGGATTATCTCTTTGGCACAGACACCAAATATCGTGCTTACCGTAAACGTCAAGCGGAAGAGAAACGTATCTTGAAGAAGAAGGGTTTATAAAGACCCCACTTATATTTATAGAGTGTTTCCTTTTTTCTTTTTTTGTATCATAACATCTATTTAAATATTTACCCCCACGTCTATACACAACACACACATCATCATAATAATTACAGTAATAATAAAAAAAAAAAAGTTTAATTTTTAATTATAGTTAGAACCCAGGATTTAACACGGGCGATCGTTTCTCCCAGAACAAGGCACGTAATCGAACACTTAAAGAATGTAATAACAAGACACGTCGACTGGGTGGAGGTACAATTCTTTGAATACGATGTTCACGAATGAAACCCAAATGATCAAATTTATAGATAAATACACCTTCAATATGTCGCACTCTTTCCACAGGTTGAAGTAACAACGGACTCGGATGTTTAATCCCTTGCATTTTCCAATTCACTTGTAATCGCTTCACAATACCTCTTTCCTTCATATCACTCTCTGTCTCTTGTATCGATGACATGGGCATACTATCATCATCGTCATCATCATCATGTAAATCCTCATCAGGTTCATCATCTCCCAATACTCGCATCTTTGTCACTTGTACTTGAATATCATCATAGTATAAATTCGTGCTCCATTTTAACATTTGGGATATCGTTAAATACGCCGTTCGACTGTGGATGGATAATTTGGTATAATGTGGGTCAGATAGTACAATATCTGTTGAATAGATTTCGGGTTCCGTCAGTCCGTTAGCAAAGAACAATGGTAAATCATCCTGCAGTGTAGCAATGGCTGTCAATCCCCTCGTTATATCAGTAAAAATTAAAAAAGGAGGTGGGGGTCATGCCCAACTCAAGGAAAATAATTTTTGTATGTCGCTTACCGTAACCTACTCGTAATTCATATTCTTTAGGTCGTTGTTGCTCTGATCGAACATGCGTAGTAGAATGAAATAAACAGGCACTTGGTTTAACCAGACGTCGTGGAATGCGTAACAAGGCAATTGACATTGAAGTATGTAAATATGCGTTTAACTAAAAGAAAAGGGAAAAAATATGCTGAAAAGCGTCACTTTTTATTTTTATTTTTTTTTATAGTGTGTTGAGTTTGAAATGATTTTTGTAAAATCAGCAGTTTGCTCATATGAAAAAAATAAAATGTCATACATCTACATTGATTGATTAATTTACAAATTCTTTTAACAATGCTCACACTGTATGAGACATTGTGGGCGAATTGGTTGGTGGTGGACTTTTAAATAGTCGGAACTGGATTCCCTCCCCTTTTTTTGTACAAAAAAGGGGTAGAGAAGAAAAATTGTTATTTTTTCATCATTTTTTTTTTTTTTCCCGGTAATTCTTTTCTTCATGGAAAACCATACTGTACCTATTAAACAAGAACCAGTGACAAATGAAGTCATAATCAAGCAAGAATGTGAATATACTACTGTCTCCAAATATATCCTCTCTAATAATTTACAATGTGCTTTCGCTCATGTTGTAGAGAATGACGATGGTCCCGAGAATGCCATCGTTCCAGAGAATGTCAGTGCTACTGAAACTGTCAATACTACAGAAACTGTCACTTCTCCAGAGAGTGTTCATGCTGAAGAAACTGTCACTGCTGCCGAAAACGCCAATACTACAGAAACTGTCAATATTACAGAAACTGTCACTGCTCCCGAGAGTGTTCATGCTGCCGAAAGTGTAACTGCTGCCGAAAACGCGAATACTACAGAAAGTGTCAATATTGCAAAAAGTGCCCACGGTACAGAGAATACCAGTGTTCTTGGTAGTGCCGATGATTTAATGGTTTCCAATGCAGCAGAAAGTGTCAATACTGAAGAGAGTGTCAATACTGAAGAGAGTGTCAATACTGAAGAGAGTGTCAATACTGAAGAGAGTGCTATTGTTGTAGAGAGTGTCAATACTGAAGAGAGTGCTATTGTTGTAGAGAGTGTCAATACTGAAGAGAGTGCTATTGTTGTAGAGAGTGCATATGCTGCAGAGAGTACACATGCTTCAAAAAGCACCAATGTTAAAGCGAGTACCAGTGAAATGCAGCAATCTGTCAAAGGTCCTAGCCCAAACATAGCGTTCTTAATTAAACCGGTAGAAATCTACACTAGAATCTCAGACCACTGCCTTCATCCTACTTGCACTCGCATTAAAAAAAAACTATCTGAGGACATTCCTAACTCCTGCTTCAATGCCTTTTTTATCGAACACCATGTGAATCATCTGAATAGCGATCTTAAAAAGGCGTATGATCAGCTAGCGGAGTATTATACTCGGATTGCCAATATTAGCGACGATAAAAATATTAAAATAACTGCTGCCAAGGTAAAGAGGCTAGTAACACTGTATGACTACACCAGCAAAACCTTCAAAGACACAGTGAATCTGAATCAAATATTCCTGGACTCTTTTGCAAAACCGAAAGATCCTTTATTCGGTGATCCCAAAAGCATCGAGACTCACAATTTTACCCTGTCCCACTTGGACCTCTCCAAAATTGATCGAAACGACTCTACGGTCGTGATTGACATCAAACGAAGCATGGATACATTTATTTCGCATTTTGAAGCTATTTATGTTGCCCATGGCGTGGATGTTGAGAGACATTGGTTTTTTCATCTACGTCAGTTGTTTATGAAAGACACCCGTGTTTCTGATTGGTTTTACGACACTATCTTTACTAAATACTTAAAGAATGATGGCTTAATGACCTGGACTGAAGCAAAAAAATTATTGGATGACAAGTTTGGATACAAGGCTCGATATGGAACTTATATTATGCACCAACAGCTCCACAATGTCAAACAGGAAAAGGGCGAGGACTTTGGAAAGTATGTGACCCGCGTTCATGATTGTGCAAGGATTGCTATGGTTGACAGGACGGATAATTTCTTTTTATGCAACGTGTTTCTGTCTAATTTATACAATAAGGATATACAACGCCATGTCAAAGAAATTCTTGAAGACCATCTCAAAGAGGTGCATGGAGACGACGCAATGGATCCGCTCGCACGTGAAGATCAATTCATGAAATACTATAGCGATTTCCGGAATGTGGATAACGCTGTTCACAAGAGAAGTTCTCAGCTTAATAAATGCGATCACTTACATAGTCATGACTTTAGTAATTGGCAGCATGTGGAAGCTGAGCAAATACTCAGTCCTGCTGACCATGCTTATAAAAAAAGAAGAATATAAACTCTAGTTGTTGTTGTTTTCAAAAAGAAATAATAAAAAAAAAAAAAAAAAAAAACTCATCAATGACATGCTCTGTATCACCAGTAGTAGCCAGGATGAAGGGGATAGTTCAACATCACTTGACGAAATAACCTCATATACCAAAGCCTTCTTTTTTTTTTTCAAAATAAACTGTGTTGTCGTGATACAAATGATGTCTTTTGTCGTACTCACCCGCCTACCATATAAAAAATGACGGGCGTGTGGGGTTTTAATCTTCTTTTTTTTCTTGTTTTTTATTTTAATGACGAGTAGTTTAACCAAATTCGACACAGGTCATGAAGACCTTATTCATGATGTAGCGTATGATTTCTATGGAAAGCGTCTAGTCACCTGCTCCTCCGATCAACGTTTAAAAGTATGGGACTTTATCGAACGCTCCGATGCCTCCGTATGGGAAATGAACGATGCGTGGAAAGCACACGATTCCTCCATCTTGAAAGCCATTTGGGCTCGACCTGAGTATGGTCAAGTCATTGCCAGTTGTTCATTTGATCGTCAAGTTAAAATATGGGAAGAGCAAACCGTTGGTAAAACATTCCTTAAAAAAAAGGCACATGCATACAGACTAAAATTTCTCTCTCTCTATCTCTTTTAAAAAAAAAGAACCGAGAAACAGCCAAAAGCGTTGGGCAGAACGATTTCGTCTCGTGGAATCCAGAGGTGCGGTATTAGATATTGCTTTTGCACCCACCCAAAACTCTTTACGATTAGCTACTTGTTCTTCAGACGGTATTGTTCGTGTTTATGAAGCCTTAGAACCTACCAACTTGGCCCAATGGTCCCAAATGGAAGAATTCGAGATTTCAAGTATCGCTTATAACGATCCTAAAAACCTACAAGGTCTACAAACGCAACAACCTTCACAACCTCTCCTTCAACAACAAGTGCAACAACAAACACAGTATGGATTTCATCATCAGTCGCAACAATTAACCCCTCTTCAAAACCAATTTCAACAACAGCAACAGCTGCATCAACAACAGCAACAACAACAACAGCTACTGCAACAACAACAACAGCAACAGCAACAGCAACAACAACAACAAATGCAACAAATGCAACAACAACAGCAACAACAACAACAACAGTTACCTCCTCATCCATTTCAACAACCGATACATACGAATAGCACGAGTTCGAGTGGGAGTTCGATTGCTAGCCATGGTGTATCGACACCGGGTGTATCTGATATTCCTACGATGACTAGTACAGCAACGGCAGGATTTGTACAGGGCGTCTCTCCAGGGTCTTCTGCAGGTATTGGAGGAGTTCAAACAGCTGTAGTGAACAATATTCATCGTCCTATTGATGCGGATAGTGGTTATTGTATTGATTGGTGTCCCAACCGTACACCCACGCCCATGATGGTAGTTGGCTTGGGCAAAGAAATTGGAGCCAGGGTAAAAAAAAAAAAAAAAAAAAAAAAAAGACATGTGTAGATGATGACTATGATGAATAACTAAAAAAAGAAAGAAGTAGATATTTAAACATGACGGACATAATCGATGGATTCCTTCAGAGTTTTTACCTGGTCATACAAAGGAAGTGCATGACTTGAGTTGGGCACCTAGTATGGCTCGATCGTATCAATTGATTGCGACAGCATGTAAAGATGGTGTGGTGCGTATTTATAAATTAACGGAGCAAGGACAGACCCGTAGTAACCGTATGCCATTGAATTCACCTGCAGGCACACCTACGCATGTCAACGGTAAATTATTTCATGTGGAATTAATTGCTTCCTTTGAAGACCATCAAGCAGAAGTATGGCGTGTAGAATGGAATATCACTGGTACCATTTTATCTTCTTCAGGAGATGATGGAAAATTACGTTTATGGACTGCTGGTTATGATGGAAAATGGAGACAAATGGCTTCTATTACTGCCAATGCTCAAATTCCTTCATAAGAAAAAAAAAAAAGTTTTTTTTTTTTTTTTTTTGTTCTCCCAGTGTGTGTGAAAAAATATGATGATTTCGCTTACAGGCCCTTTTTTTTTTATTATTTTTTTTTTTATTTGTTTATTTTAATGTGTGAAAAAAAAAATCTTTTTTTTTTTCTTTGGATGATGCTATTAACAATAGGTCCCCTGGGACAGATGTATGGAAAGAAAGAGAGAGAAAAGAGAGAGAAAAAGAGAGAGAGAGTTTAAGCAGAAACGATTTTCTTTGGTCTACCTCTGCCACGCTTAGGAATTGATGGATCAATGACCTTTTGCTTCTTTTTGGGAGTTGTACTGGCGGGTCTTCCACGCTTTCTCTTTACAGGCTAAATACACAGTTTTTTTTTTTATATGTCAACAACAACACACACGACTTTTTTTTTTTTTTTTTTTTTTTGCTAAAAAAAAAATTTTTTTTTTTTTATATCTTTTTTTACCTGTTCTTCAGTCTTTGTATCTGTGTTGGTGGTGGTGGAAACATCCAACTTATCCACGACATCCTCCTTTGTTTCCTTGACCTTTTTATCTTCTGCCACAGTCTCGGGTTTGTTACTTCTTGTACGAGAAGTGCTTTCAGCAACAACAGCCACGGGTTCTTCTACCTTTTCCTCACTTGAAACCTTCTTGGGACGAACCATATTATTTATATTTTAATAAAAAAAAAAAAAAAGAATAAAAAAAAAAGGGAAAAAAAAAATATATAAAAAAAAAAAAACGAGGGAAAGGTTATTTTTTTTTTTTTTTTTTCTCGTAAATTTTTTTTTTTTTTCTATTGGTTGACCCCTTTTTTTTTTTTTTTTTTGCGGGGACTGGGCCACGCGGAATATTAAAAAATCCATGCAAAATGAAAAAAAGAAACACATTCATTTTTTTACGTGTTCTTTTAAAAAAAAAAAAAAAAAATTCTTATCCATCTTTTTTTTTTTGATAAAGTGTCAGAGATAATGGTATCTTCTCCTCCTCCCCCCAAAAAAAAAATTCATATATAAAAAGCAACGTCGACATGGAAACCATGTTGTGTTTCAACCAAGGGAACTGTGTCTTGGCAAATCATCACTGCCAAATAAACTTTTTTTTTTTTTTTATCATCCTCGTCTCACAGAACTCGAAGCATTTCGTCTCTACGTCGACTTTATTTTCCGCTCTGAAGCCTCTCTTTACACTTCTTTAAAATCAAGTCATCATCTTGTTTATCCTTAATTTTTTTTTTTTTTTTTTTTTTAAATACGTGTCTCCCTGAACCCCACTCATTCTCTTGCATTGGCTGGCTGATCATCGTAAAATGGGGGTACACAAACACTCGGTTATACAAACCATCGTACATTCTTTCCATTATCATTGATATACAAAAAGGACAGGCTGAGCTAACGAACACATTGCATTGCCCATTTAATATCATGTTGACTCATCTGACACATAAAGATATATATTTAGCAGTCCGTCATAATACCCCCTTGTATCCATCCTTTAAAAAAAACGAGAGATGTCTTCAACACTCCTCAAAATTATATATCTCCCATAACCAATGGTTGCTATCTCTAGATATAATAAACAATTTATGTGACAGCACATCTAAATGTGAAATCATGGCATCCTTTCTTTTTTTTTTTTTTCTGTTGGCCTGAACTTATACGCATCCCAAAGCTTACATTCGCTTGTCAGAATTATATATATATATAAAAGAGACTGCTATGTTTATAATGGGGACCTATCCTTCTTTTGTGACACCAGTTTCTTCAAAAAGAACTGGTTTACATCTAGATGTGTTTCAAAAGCAAAATCATGCTTGTAGGCTAATCAAAGAAGATTTGGGTTCATTGAATAAAATTATTTTATAGATTAAAAGCGAAAAATAAAAAATAAAAATAGTTCTTGCCAGACACCCCCAGTGTGTGTGTGTGTTTAAAATTTAGATAAATGTCTCTTGATAAGAACACCCACCATGATGAGTAAGAAAGACACCCACTTGACATGTTTCTTGAATAAAATATACCGGAATTGAAGGGGGTGTGTCACAAGAATAGCACGCAATAATACTAGCTTGGCTTGACTGGCAGGTGGGTATCGCACTTGCATCAGCCATTCCAATCGTTGCTTCTTGCTCAACACGGCTCGTTCTTGAGAAAACGTCTGGAAGGATTTCTCTCCGTGATAACTTCCCATACCAGAACTACCAACCCCACCAAAAGGTAGAGCATATTCTATTCGTTTATCTTAGTACCTTTTTCTTTTATATATATATATCTTATATATTTACCATTTTGATGCAACAAGGTGTCGTTAACAGTGACGCCACCTGAAGTAGTAACATTTAACACTGCACATTTCAAAAAAAAAAAAAAAAAAAAAATGGGTTAAATCATTGCAAGATAAAAAGGTGCGAGACAATTAAAATATTTACCTCTGTCAATCAATGCTTGCTTTTTTGTAAACAGATACAGAGCAAGTGGAGGTTCACTACAAAAGAGTATATAATCTATCAGCACACATCATTTTTTTTTTGTATCATCCACATTCAAAATAAAATTTTACTGTCTTGATATGAGCCCTAAAGCTTCTTCCATATCCGTATAAGTGATAACAGGAAGAATAGGACCAAATACTTCATCTGCCATCAACACCGGATCAAAAAACTTTACGTTGGCAATAACAGTAGGTGCAATGTAAAGCGAATCGCGATCGGAATCACCACCCAGCACAATATCGCCGCTTTGTCGATCATGCATCATGGATAAAAGTCTATCAAAATGACGTGTATTGACAATACGACCGTAATCCTTTGATCGTTGAGGATCAGAGCCGTACCACGTTGACAATGTCTTTTGAATCGCTTGCGTGAATTCTGTCAAACGAGACTGAGGTATCAAGACATAATCTACAGCAACACAACTCTGCATGGTGGTAGGGGAAATGTAAGTTCGACATTTAGTTTCTTTATATATATACATATTTTATATTTTATACCTGTCCTGCATTAAAAAACTTTCCATACGCAACACGGTTTGCTACAATCTGCATATCCGAATCTTGTGTGACAATAGCAGGTCTAAAAAATTATAAGATTTTATATTGTTAATTTTTGGGCGGGGGATGAGATACACAGTAAAACAACTTACGATTTTCCGCCAAGTTCTAAAGTGACGGGTGTTAGGTTGACAGATGCTGCTGCCATGATGGATCTGGCCACTTGGGAATTTCCAGTGTAGAAAATATGATTGAATTTCTGCTGGATCAAGTATTGTGTCTGTTCGACAGCTCCATTCACTACGCGGTACAAGTTTGGATCAAGGTATCTTGGTAAAAGATGTGTAATCAATGCAGAAGTATGAACAGATATTTCGGAAAGCTAGATACATGCATTGTATTATTTTAACATCAATGCTTTCCTTTTAAAGAAAAAAAAAAAACTTTGTTTTTTTTTGAAATTACCTTGAGAACAACACAGTTACCAGCGGCAAGAGCTCCAGCTAAAGGAACAAGCGATAGTTGAAGTGGGTAGTTCCAGGTAGCTAGTTTTATTTAGAGAGAGAGAAAAAAAAAGGTAAGAAACAGATTCAAGTAGATAAAATAAGAGAATACAACTTGCATATGATGAGAACAACGCCCAGTCCTTGACGACGAATATAGGCAGAATCTGTATAATTTGCTCCAAGACGTGGTTTTACTTTTTGATCATTGGTTAAATTCTCGAAATTCTAACAATAAAAAAAAAAAATTAAGTTACTGTCATGTTTTGAAAGGAACCCTTCTTTTTTATGTACGTTTAAAAAATAAACACATTCTTCTAAAACTGGACTAATTTCACTAGCAAGTGCCTCCGCTCTTGACTTGTTCAAATCTTTGGCTAATGCAACGTAAAATTGCTCCTCATTTTCTTTTACAAGATTATAAAGACGTTCCAAGTAGAATTTTCGGGTGAATTTATCTCTTGATTTACCTGCATGAATTTTTTTATGTAACTAAATTACCCAAAAATTTGTTTTTTTTGCATTATTTTCAACTCTTTTTTCTTTATATACCCGTGGTGTAAGTGCCACGTAAACATGTCACATAATCTTCAATGGATTCTGTCGTATTATACACTAATGCCATTTTTTCCCCTCCTTTTGGATTGAAATTAGATCACAATAAAAAAAAAAAATGAAGAGAGGAAAAAGAAGAAACCACACATTTCAAGAGGTTTTATTTATATCAGGCACATGTACATAATGTGTGGGGAGGTTCAGCTAGTCACGTGTGGGAAGAAGAAAGGGCTTGAGAAAACTCGTGTTGTACAGTTGGTTCCAGTCTTCATAGGTCACTTCTTTTTTTTTTTGTCTGTTGAATTGGACACGCACGTGAAATCTCCCCACACCCCCATCGATCAAACCCATCTTGACACATTGGGTGTTAAATATCAAGTGTTTATTTGTGATTTCTTCATTTGGAAGATTAACTATTACAGTGGTTCCCTAGTCTCAATATGTCTCTCTCTCTCTTTTCTTCTGATCACTTTTTAAGTTTCTTTCTTGAGTCTCCATTGGTAACTTTTTTTAAATTCAGTTGGTAACCCTTTTTTTTTTTTTTTTGAACTTTTTCAATTGGACTCTGGATGCACGAAGAGTGCACATAAAAATAAACTGTTATTTAGAGTACATCAATTATAGAGAATGGGAATTTATTGGTTGAGACAATACAGATAGGTTTGTTGCTTGAGATGTACTTTATCATGTCTATTGAAATAAACACATTAGTTTTAAAACAAAATTACACAATGTAGCTAGTCTTCGTTTACCTTGTGTATCACCATGATCGCTTATTTTCACTGGCTAAATTACTTCACATTGACAAGTATCTTTCAGTGAAACAGCAGAAAACTTGCATTACAGCATGAGGAAAACTGAATCATGCGCTGTAACAAGTTTACGTCTTGTTTTTCCAAGTCTGATTTGCTACACTACCCAACATTTTTTTTTTCTTTGAATATTTCTTGCAACGTTGTCCAAGATAAATTTTAGTAGAAATCTCTTACTTTTATGCCATTTGATCATTATCATGATAATTTGAGTGTCAAACATGCTCAATAAATAAAGTATTAGAATCACGCGTTGTCTGACTAAAGACAGTGTTTACACCAAAGTCTTTTTTTTTTTTTTTTAAATTTTTCTACGCTTCTTTTAGAGTCACCCTTACATAGGGTTTTACGACCACGTCTTTTAGCTTTTGGCACATTGTTCTAAATATGTGGCAGAATCTGCAAGATTAACGTGTTAAAAACTGCTTCCGTTTATAAAACGAAAGAAAGAAAGAGAGTGAGTTTAGTGTTCTAATTGAGGATCAAAACCCTGTTGAGCGAGCTACAACCATGTTCTTGTCAAAATTCGCTCGAATTTGTTTTATCGATAATGAACCCGTTAGAGTTTTTTTTTTGTAAGCTTGGGCTTGGTTGCAAGATACAAAAACTGCATGTGAAAGTGACATCAAACACAAAGTCGTCACTAAGTTACCTTTTGCACAGTATTTGTTACTTTTCTTCAAAAAGAATGGCGTTATGCAAGAATGTATATGTAATTGAAAAGAAGAAGGGAAGTTAAATGTAGCATGTGCTGATAATGAAGCATGTCAATCGATCATTTTTCTTAGACTTATGTAGACCATCAAATGATATCAAAAAAAAAACACACTTCCGTAAGAAAAATATAGGTGTCAACCATTGTCTTTGAAACACAACTGACACTGTTGCTTTAAAAAAAAAAAATGCGACACTTTGATTTTTGTTTCTTGCGACATCACCTTAGGGAAACGTGTATGATGATAATAATAATAATACAATGATTTTTTTTATTTATGGGGTGTTCTGTTTTATAAATATAATTTTTTTTCTTTTTTTTGTTGTTGTTGTTGTTGTTGTAGTCGTAATAGTGGTTGTATCAGATTTTCTTGGTTATTTGACAATAGCAGCCTTTGTAGAAGGAGGAGGTGGAGGGGGTGTTTCATGATGCTGTCTTTCGTTATATTCATGTCTTCTATCAGATTCATAGGAATATGTGTTGGACATCTTGGGTCTGGGTTGCCAATCGTAATTATAACCTGGGTAGTGCTGACCATCAGGACCAGCTTGGCTAGCAGAAGGGGGAGGAGGTGGGGGTAAACTAACATGGCCGTTAGTTGAATGATTTTATATAATTATTAAATATATATATATATATATTTTACCTTTGAGTGGATGGGTGTGAATTATGAGCATATGCATGGCTAGCATACTGTTGCTGTTGTTGTTGTTGTTGTTGATGGTGATGCTGTTGAGCATAGTAATGCTGTTCTTGATGATGGGCAGAAGGAGGATGGTTCATGTAAGGCGAACCGTGTTGCGAATTATCAACGCTGGAGGTACTGTTGTTGGAGGCGATTCTCATTCTGTTCCAATGATCTTGTTCTTCTTGATGGTGTTGCTCGTTTGTATTGTTACTATTTCTTTGCCAATAATAAGGGGAGGAACTATGAGGAGGATGTCCTCCATGTTCTTCCTTGACATCATGATCATATTCTTGATTATTATTATTATTATTATTTGGGTATGCTGTAGTTTCATTTGTATTGCTGTTGGAAGAAGTAGAACGATCATGTACATATTGCTGCTGAGACATTATGGGTACAGGAGAAGCGGTGCTAGGGTATGAGTGTTGACCTTGTTGTTGTTGACCTTGTTGTGGTTGATGATGAGGAGGCATGTGTCCATAATTAGTATAGGCAACACCGTGATAGTCATATGGCATGTATTCAGTAGGCTGGAATAAATTGGGACTGGCACCAGCATAGGCAGTAGGACGACCATAAG
>NW_026252450.1:0-88458 GCF_025094135.1 Mucor mucedo | reverse complement strand
AGAGCCCAAGATATTTGTTCTTTAAACAAATATTGTGAACGAACGCTTGGAAGGTTATGTACTTTTTTTTTTTAAATGTATTCAGTTTTTTCTGAATTTCCGAAAATGTAATTTAAATTGTACTATCTCTGTCCAGATTTCGGACCACAGTTATTTTAATATTTTTTCAAGCATCTTTGGCTGTGGGCCAAAGGTATAGGTCCTTTAACCAAAGATTGTGAACGAACCCTTGGCAGGTTATGTACTTTTTTTCTTTTAAATGTATTCAGTTTTTTCTGTATTTTCTGAAAATGTAATTGAAAGTATAGCATTCCTGTCCAGATTTCAGACCAGAGTTATTTTAATATTTTTTCATGCACCTGTGGCCTACAGCCTACAGCCAAATATATTGAACTTTAACCAATGATTGTGAACGAACGCTTGGCAGGTTATACACTTTTTTTTTCATTAATCGACTCCAAATTTCCAGGGCTTTCCAAAAAGCTAATAATATTTGGATGGTTAAATCTCAAAAAAGTTGTACTATGCAGACATTGAACCGAAAATCCAGGCTAAGCTGTGGGTAGTGCACATAGACGTTAAAAATTTTCTATGATGTTTTTTGTGTGCAAAGTTAGGATTAAAAAAGAGTTTGAAGGTTGTAATAGATTGAGGGGTATCTGGATTAACCCAAAGTACAATAAAAATGATAACCCACCTTTGAAAAACCTATGCTAGATTGATATTTGTGTGGTAAGTCACCATGAAAAAGGTCTAGCCAATCTTTGAAGGCTGACTGAGCTTGAACACTTGGCAAATTGTGTAACTTTGTGCCCGGAAATGAATTCAGCAAGTTTCCAGCTTTCGAAAACTGTAAGGTATGTATGGGTAACTCTGTCTAGATATTGCAAGCCGAAAGTTTTAAGCATCTATATGTGTTTCAGGAGTAGAGGTGGATATACTGGTGTTTTAAGCTGTCACAGAAACTGTCACAAATATGTTTGATCGAAGATTGTGAACGAACGCTTGGAAGGTTATGTACTTTTTTTTTTTAAATATGTTTAATTTTTCTGAAATTTCTGAAAATGTGACTGAAAGTATAGCATTCCTGTCCAGATTTTACACCAGAGTAATTTTAATATTTTTTCATGCACTTTTGGCGTAGAGCCCAAGATATTTGTTCTTTAAACAAATATTGTGAACGAACGCTTGGAAGGTTATGTACTTTTTTTTTTTTAAATGTATTCAGTTTTTTCTGAATTTTCCGAAAATGTAATTTAAATTGTACTATCTCTGTCCAGATTTCGGACCACAGTTATTTTAATATTTTTTCAAGCATCTTTGGCTGTGGGCCAAAGGTATAGGTCCTTTAACCAAAGATTGTGAACGAACCCTTGGCAGGTTATGTACTTTTTTTCTTTTAAATGTATTCAGTTTTTTCTGTATTTTCTGAAAATGTAATTGAAAGTATAGCATTCCTGTCCAGATTTCAGACCAGAGTTATTTTAATATTTTTTCATGCACCTGTGGCCTACAGCCTACAGCCAAATATATTGAACTTTAACCAATGATTGTGAACGAACGCTTGGCAGGTTATACACTTTTTTTTTCATTAATCGACTCCAAATTTCCAGGGCTTTCCAAAAAGCTAATAATATTTGGATGGTTAAATCTCAAAAAAGTTGTACTATGCAGACATTGAACCGAAAATCCAGGCTAAGCTGTGGGTAGTGCACATAGACGTTAAAAATTTTCTATGATGTTTTTTGTGTGCAAAGTTAGGATTAAAAAAGAGTTTGAAGGTTGTAATAGATTGAGGGGTATCTGGATTAACCCAAAGTACAATAAAAATGATAACCCACCTTTGAAAAACCTATGCTAGATTGATATTTGTGTGGTAAGTCACCATGAAAAAGGTCTAGCCAATCTTTGAAGGCTGACTGAGCTTGAACACTTGGCAAATTGTGTAACTTTGTGCCGGAAATGAATTCAGCAAGTTTCCAGCTTTCGAAAACTGTAAGGTATGTATGGGTAACTCTGTCTAGATATTGCAAGCCGAAAGTTTTAAGCATCTATATGTGTTTCAGGAGTAGAGGTGGATATACTGGGTTTTAAGCTGTCCACAGAAACTGTCACAAATATGTTTGATCGAAGATTGTGAACGAACTCCATTGGAAGGTTATGTACTTTTTTTTTTTAAATATGTTTAATTTGTTCTGGAATTTCCCTGACAATTGACTGAAAAGTATAAGCATGTCCTGTCCAGATTTTACACCAGAGTAAATTTGAAATATTTTTTCATGCACTTTTTGGCGTAGAGCACCAAGATTATTTGTTCTTTAAACAAATATTGGCACTACGCCAACAAGTGTGACATTTAACATTTTTGGTTTCAATTTGTAGAATGCTATATCTTCCGTTCATTTTAGAAATTTCAACGAAGTACCAAAATTACACTATTCTAATAACCAGAATACGTAACCTTACCAAGCGTTCGTTCACAATCTTCGATCAAACATATTTGTGACAGTTTCTGTGACAGCTTAAAACACCAGTATATCCACCTCTACTCCTGAAACACATATAGATGCTTAAAACTTTCGGCTTGCAATATCTAGACAGAGTTACCCATACATACCTTACAGTTTTCGAAAGCTGGAAACTTGCTGAATTCATTTCCGGGCACAAAGTTACACAATTTGCCAAGTGTTCAAGCTCAGTCAGCCTTCAAAGATTGGCTAGACCTTTTTCATGGTGACTTACCACACAAATATCAATCTAGCATAGGTTTTTCAAAGGTGGGTTATCATTTTTATTGTACTTTGGGTTAATCCAGATACCCCTCAATCTATTACAACCTTCAAACTCTTTTTTAATCCTAACTTTGCACACAAAAAACATCATAGAAAATTTTTAACGTCTATGTGCACTACCCACAGCTTAGCCTGGATTTTCGGTTCAATGTCTGCATAGTACAACTTTTTTGAGATTTAACCATCCAAATATTATTAGCTTTTTGGAAAGCCCTGGAAATTTGGAGTCGATTAATGAAAAAAAAAGTGTATAACCTGCCAAGCGTTCGTTCACAATCATTGGTTAAAGTTCAATATATTTGGCTGTAGGCTGTAGGCCACAGGTGCATGAAAAAATATTAAAATAACTCTGGTCTGAAATCTGGACAGGAATGCTATACTTTCAATTACATTTTCAGAAAATACAGAAAAAACTGAATACATTTAAAAGAAAAAAAGTACATAACCTGCCAAGGGTTCGTTCACAATCTTTGGTTAAAGGACCTATACCTTTGGCCCACAGCCAAAGATGCTTGAAAAAATATTAAAATAACTGTGGTCCGAAATCTGGACAGAGATAGTACAATTTAAATTACATTTTCGGAAAATTCAGAAAAAACTGAATACATTTAAAAAAAAAAAGTACATAACCTTCCAAGCGTTCGTTCACAATATTTGTTTAAAGAACAAATATCTTGGGCTCTACGCCAAAAGTGCATGAAAAAATATTAAAATTACTCTGGTGTAAAATCTGGACAGGAATGCTATACTTTCAGTCACATTTTCAGAAATTTCAGAAAAAATTAAACATATTTAAAAAAAAAAAAGTACATAACCTTCCAAGCGTTCGTTCACAATCTTCGATCAAACATATTTGTGACAGTTTCTGTGACAGCTTAAAACACCAGTATATCCACCTCTACTCCTGAAACACATATAGATGCTTAAAACTTTCGGCTTGCAATATCTAGACAGAGTTACCCATACATACCTTACAGTTTTCGAAAGCTGGAAACTTGCTGAATTCATTTCCGGGCACAAAGTTACACAATTTGCCAAGTGTTCAAGCTCAGTCAGCCTTCAAAGATTGGCTAGACCTTTTTCATGGTGACTTACCACACAAATATCAATCTAGCATAGGTTTTTCAAAGGTGGGTTATCATTTTTATTGTACTTTGGGTTAATCCAGATACCCCTCAATCTATTACAACCTTCAAACTCTTTTTAATCCTAACTTTGCACACAAAAAACATCATAGAAAATTTTTAACGTCTATGTGCACTACCCACAGCTTAGCCTGGATTTTCGGTTCAATGTCTGCATAGTACAACTTTTTTGAGATTTAACCATCCAAATATTATTAGCTTTTTGGAAAGCCCTGGAAATTTGGAGTCGATTAATGAAAAAAAAAGTGTATAACCTGCCAAGCGTTCGTTCACAATCATTGGTTAAAGTTCAATATATTTGGCTGTAGGCTGTAGGCCACAGGTGCATGAAAAAATATTAAAATAACTCTGGTCTGAAATCTGGACAGGAATGCTATACTTTCAATTACATTTTCAGAAAATACAGAAAAAACTGAATACATTTAAAAGAAAAAAAGTACATAACCTGCCAAGGGTTCGTTCACAATCTTTGGTTAAAGGACCTATACCTTTGGCCCACAGCCAAAGATGCTTGAAAAAATATTAAAATAACTGTGGTCCGAAATCTGGACAGAGATAGTACAATTTAAATTACATTTTCGGAAAATTCAGAAAAAACTGAATACATTTAAAAAAAAAAAAGTACATAACCTTCCAAGCGTTCGTTCACAATATTTGTTTAAAGAACAAATATCTTGGGCTCTACGCCAAAAGTGCATGAAAAAATATTAAAATTACTCTGGTGTAAAATCTGGACAGGAATGCTATACTTTCAGTCACATTTTCAGAAATTTCAGAAAAAATTAAACATATTTAAAAAAAAAAAAGTACATAACCTTCCAAGCGTTCGTTCACAATCTTCGATCAAACATATTTGTGACAGTTTCTGTGACAGCTTAAAACACCAGTATATCCACCTCTACTCCTGAAACACATATAGATGCTTAAAACTTTCGGCTTGCAATATCTAGACAGAGTTACCCATACATACCTTACAGTTTTCGAAAGCTGGAAACTTGCTGAATTCATTTCCGGGCACAAAGTTACACAATTTGCCAAGTGTTCAAGCTCAGTCAGCCTTCAAAGATTGGCTAGACCTTTTTCATGGTGACTTACCACACAAATATCAATCTAGCATAGGTTTTTCAAAGGTGGGTTATCATTTTTATTGTACTTTGGGTTAATCCAGATACCCCTCAATCTATTACAACCTTCAAACTCTTTTTTAATCCTAACTTTGCACACAAAAAACATCATAGAAAATTTTTAACGTCTATGTGCACTACCCACAGCTTAGCCTGGATTTTCGGTTCAATGTCTGCATAGGGAAAAAACATTTGGATTTTTGACCAGAATTTTGGCTGGTGTTTTTCAAAAAAAAATTGTCTTTTTCTTTTTAGCCTACATTTTCGGCCGTTTGCCAGGGAGTATTTTGTTTTGTGTGACCGATAGTACAAGAGTGAATGTCAGTCCGTTAAAACCTGGTATTTGTTTATAAAATTATATTTTAATTTTTGTTTGGCTGAGGAACATTTTGAGACATTGGTAATTTTGTTTGGGTTTGTTAGATCATTAATGATTAATGTTTGTGTTTCCAGTTGATGATTTACGAGTCTTATGCTGTTTTACTCTTGTGGAGCGTTTTTTCTTTGGTAGATTTCTAAGAATTAATTTCTCCAAGAATGTAATGGTTTTTTCACGGATGGTTAGTGCTTTTTGATTATAAATAAAATAAGAAGTTAGACTGCTACCAACATTCTCTACCAGTTTGTTATCCCCAGGACTTAATCTAGATTTTGATCATCTTAAAACTTTGTTTTCAATAGTATTAAGTTTTACTCGTCCGCTATGAAACACCCTGTAAAACCTTGTACCACAAGTCATATAATTATGAATTGCCCGCGGACGAATTTATTCTCAGGACTATCATTAATCTGTCTCTCAATATTATTCTAGCTTCCTGTCTGACTTAACCTTAACGAACTTTTTCTCGATCATTTAGTACATTTTTTCCAACGCAATTTTCCGCCTGTGTCAAACCAGAAAGGTTCCGTAAACAATCATATTATTCAATGTTTACTAAATCTTACAAGTTACTACTCATTTTATGTCAAATAATCATCCTTGTCAATACTTTATGCACGATACCTGTTTGAGATATTTGACAGAAACATAACCCTGAAGAAATAACGAGATGGGAGTATATATTCTTAGAGGTAGAAATAAAAGAACTCTGATGCTATGAATTAAATAATCCTCCTACATTGCACTAGTCTCCTGGGTTTCACTGATGAGTTAACCTTTCTGGTTTTTCTAATAGATCTTCACTCTGTTTTCTTCCTTAGGTTAAATTGGTACTACTGGTTAGTGCAATTAAAGAAATGGCGACTGGGTCATAAAACAGGTACTTATCACTTTGGTCATGAGCATAAAACCCCAACTACTGGAATGTTTTGGAATGTCGAGAGACAAAACCATCAGTGGCCAAAACTTTCCAGGACCTTCAAGACAATCCTAGACATTCTTAAATGCAAACTCATGTTTTTTGAAAAAATATAAATACTCTCCCTTTCCCTGACCTTCCCCGTTCCATGTCAATTATCTTGCATTCCATCCCCTCCTCATATAATCTATTATTATTATCAAATACTTTATAAACCACTCTTCCTTTGTCTCTGAATAGATAGTAGGTAATTTCTGATATTATTGCTATAATATATTTATTGTCACATTCCTGGCAGACTGAGTCTGCTTGCGTAAAAAGGAAGCAATTGATGTCAAATTTGTGTAGATCATTTTTTTCTCTTTCTCGCAAAACTATCAAAATGCCCGAGCCAATAAAGAACCAGCTCCAAAAAATAGTTGCCATATTGAAGCAGCATTTTAAGTACGTGGTAGGCTTGTTCATGAAAAGAAAATTGTTAACTGTATTCTGTAGATCCAAACCAACATAGAGTGCATCTGCTTTTTGGTGGTACCTAAAAAAAAATTTAAGCAGAGACAAATAATTAGATGGGTCAAACACATTTTCCTTATAATTAATATCCTATCTGAAAGGTTAGGATTATTTTTAATGTTGATTAAAATGAGAATCTACATATATTAAATTAAAAAACATAACAGATTCTGGATTCAACATTTTTTTTTTAGGTAGGGGCGGGGGAAAAATGTCACAACCTGTACAAAAAAGTTTTTAGGCCAATAATAACCTGCCGCTAATATCATTAGCCGTAGTCGGATTTTGAAATAACCCACTGTTTGTGCTCACGGATTTAAAAAACCGCGCACAGACTATATAATCGTTAGCAATGGCTTGAAATAACTTCAACCTTTTTTGTGTACTTAGTAGAACTACTTGAATTTTAAAATATACATTAAAACAAATATTCTTAAGATGCGTGACCCTTTTTAAAAATAATTTATCTATTGAAAGGCTGGAAATATTGATTTGAAGTTGTTTTAGAGACAGCCTATGAAATCGTAGCCGGAGGCTTAATATCACCAACCCTGAAAAAGGGTAAAAAAGTTTAAACCTTTTTTATGTACTAAGTAGAACCACTTGAAATTTAGAATATACAGTGACTTCCAAAACTGGAAACATGTTTACAAATTTTGTAATGTAGCAACTACTATGCTTTGAAAACAAATGCTAAAGCTTTTATAATTTTTGGAGGTCATAAACATCCCATGGACTACCTTTCACATAATTTTGGAAAATAGACGTACATTTTGGCGATCACAGTATTCAATTGAACTTGACCTGTACATGTTTCCAGTTTTGGAAGGCATTGAAAATATTTAAAAATGACCCACAACTCGGTCATGTATCGAATAAAAACGAGCCAAAATTAATTTTCAGCTGTTTTAAAGCTAACAACATTTTAAGGTAAGTTTTAAACTCAATTTGGGAATGGCTACAAGCACCTACAAAAAATTTGTTACAGATGCGCAAAATTACGAATGACCAATTACAAAATATTATTTCACTTCTTCAAACAGGCAAAAGCAACCGTCAGGTAGCTTCGGAGACTCAAATTAGTCACACTCTCATCAATCGAATTGCTCGCGAGCACGTTACTGATCGAGAAAAAGATAAAGGTGGACGCCCTTCACTATTAAGTAAGACAGAAAAACGATACTGCGTACAGCAAATTAACAGGGGTGGTCTGGAAAACGCTGTACAAGTCGCAAGGGTCTTGGAGAACAACATTCAAAAGCGTGTGTCACCTCAAACCGTTCGTAGGGTCTTAAAATTGTCTGGATTAGGTGCAATTGAAAAGACAAAAAAGCCTCTGTTACGAAAAGCAAACGTCGCCAACCGCCTTAAGTGGGCTAAGGCTCACAGAAACTGGACTATTGATGACTGGAGACGTGTAGTATGGTCCGATGAGACTAAAATTAACCGATTCAACTCCGATGGTCGCACATGGGCTTGGATTCGAGACACTGAGGAGATTCAGCCTAGACACGTAAAGCAAACTATCAAGCATGGAGGTGGATTCATCATGATTTGGAGCTGCATAAGTGCCAGTGGTGTTGGCTGGATGTGTAAAATTGATGGTACAATGGACAAAGAGCTTTATATGGATATTTTACGTGACGAATTGGACAAAAGCGTAGATATGACAGCTGAAAATCTATCTTTGAATCGAAACCAGGTGATTTTTCAGCAAGATAATGACCCGAAACACTCATCAAAACAGGTACAAAATTACTTGAAACAACAAGATTATGATGTCATGAACTGGCCATCGCAATCACCGGATTTAAATCCTATTGAAAATATGTGGGCCTTGTTGAAACGAAAGCTGAATGATTATCCTACGGCACGAAAAGGAATCAATGAATTGTTCGAACGGGTCACAGATGTTTGGTACAACAAAATTACTGTAAATGATTGTTTGGCTGTAATAGACAGTATGCCTAGTCGCTGCGAAGCAGTCATTAAAGCAAAGGGTTATTGGACCAAATATTAGGTTAAGTGCAAGCAATAAATGATATAATCCAAACCGGCGCCAAAACTGGAAACATTGATTACTCGTCTTAAACCCCTTATTTCTTTACCTTTAATAAACTTTAAAAGTCACAAAATTTAGTGTAACATAGTCGAGTTTGTGCCATATATTTTCAAAAAAAAATCATACGATTCGGTTAATTTTCCATGGGGTAGTGTTAATTATACCAAAAAAAAAGAAAACATGTTTCCAGTTTTGGAAGTCACTGTATATTATGAAGTATATTCTTAAGATGCGTGACCCTTTTTAAAATTAATTTATCTATTGAAAGGCTTGAAATATGGATCTGAAGTTGTTTTAGAGACGGCCTATGAAATCACAGCCGAAGGCTTAATATCATCAACCCTGAAAAAGAAGAAATTCGTCTTTAATTATAATGTAATAAGTAGAAATGCCCTTAAATTCAGCAGTATGTGTATTGAGACAATACTATTTTAGAAATTTGGTTTGGAATTACAGAGTACATTTCGCAAAGTACAATATATGTAGATGTAAATGCTAACCGGGAGTTTAAAAAGACCAATAAAAAATCTTGATTTAATTTATTTATTACTGTCATTGATCTTTTGGAGACACTTTTTTTATCTATACAAATAAATTTATACAATGGCCAAATCAAGAAGAAGAATGAACATTGGCAAGAGAGCCAGAGAATTACAATTACAAAGAATTGCAGAAGCTGCTTACGTTCCTGATGAAGAGATTGTTAATGAGGCTGAAATCGTTGACATTCCCCAACCCGAAGATGACCAGGTTAACGCTGAAGCTTTTCCTATTTCCTGGAGTAATGCAACTGAAGAAACAGGACACCAAAAGTTTAAGCGTAAACTTGTCCCTGCGAGAGATACTCTTAGCAGAAAGACATCTGCTGCAGCCAAGGCAGCTGTAGGCTGTCGTTCTATTAACAGTTTTTTCCCTGCTCTGCAACAGGTCACCACAGCAGCTCAGCCTAAAAAAATTGAAAGACCAAGAAGACCCGATGAAACTACTTTGGAAAAGATTCGTGACGCCTTGCCCCTGTTGGAGTCAAAGATTGTGCTGTCAAGAAATTGTACATCCAATCAACATCAAGAAGGTGTAAACCAGTTCTTGAAGTATGTTGTGGTGAAGCAAGTGATGCTCGAACTTTTGGGAGGAGAGAAATTTGTTGGAGCAACAACGCGTGCGGTTACTTTGCACTGGCCTCACGCGTCCAAATTTTATCGTCGCCGTGTTGCTAAACAGTGGTTTGAAACTTTGTTGAGTACTGGTGAAATTCCACCTCACCAGCAGGGTAAACATGTGAAGAGAAGATCGATCCTTGGTGACCCCGATGTGAAGGAGAGATGTCTTGCTTGGCTTCGTAGTCAAGCCCCTATTCGTAGAGGTATCCCTGCACTTCGTCAACATATTCGACAAGAAGTACTCCCTGAGTTGCTTGAGTTGGAAAATGACGTCGAGGGTGCCGATGTCATTTCCGCTCAACCAGAGCATCCTCTTTCGAACGATGCTCTGTCAAGTTACTTGAAGGCTTGGGGTTTTAATTTTAAGACTGGTAAATACAATATGTAAAACTTAGCACATTTACTAATGCTTTAGCTTGATTACAATTTTGGGCGTATATGTGTAGGAAAGGATTAAACATACTTTGATGGTCATGAGCGTCCTGATGTTGTTCGATATCGAATCAAGTGGGCCCGTCAGATGATGGAATGGCACAAGCGTATGGAAACCTATACATTGGATGATGAAAATGCTGATCCAGTTCAACCTAACCTGAGGAACAATGAAAAGAAGATGTTTTTAGTTACTCACGACGAATCAATCTTTTATTCAAATGATTGTAAAGTCATTCGTTGGTGTGAGAAGAACGAATCCATGATCATTCCTAAAGGTCCAGGAAGATCTATCATGATCATTTCATTTATGTGTCCCTACCACGGAACAATGAGAGGTACAGTTAATGGTGTCAATTTGATATCAAGAGTCATCTTCTTCCCTGGCAACAGTAGCGGCGATGGTTATTGGACCAACAAAGATTTAAGTAACCAGTTGAATGATGTGATTCCTCTTTTTGATGAATTGCATCCTAACTGTGTTGGTATCTTTGCCTTTGACCAAAGCTCAAACCATAAAGCCTTTGCGGATGATGCTCTTCTTGCATCAAGGATGAATTCCGGGACCACCAATGTGACGGTTTGTACCAAGTATAGGTTTCGGGATACCACTTTTGTAGATAGAAACGGCATCATCAGGCCTCAAAGTATGTACAAGTACGAGGATTTCGATTCTCAAGCTGCAAGAAAGGAGATCCTGAGACGGAGAGAAAAAGGAGAGGTGTTTGACAACTTGGAGGTTGTTCAAAAACACCAACACGGAGTAAATATACATACTTGTTATATCAAATTAGAAGAAACTCATATCAATTTTTATTTCATTATGTTTACAGCGCCGTGAGAAGTTCAAAGGAATGATTGTTCTATTGAGAGAACGTGGTTTGCTTGGGAGAAACGAGCATCTTAGAACATCGTGTGTGAGTGGGACACCTCACGACTCTTCGGTCAAGCCTGGTTGTTGCGCTGAGTACCTGCTCTCCCAGCAGCCGGATTTTCTGGCGCAAAAAAACATGCTTGAGACCAAAACATTCAAGGCTGGTCACCTTTTTACTTTATACCTGAAGTACCATTGCGAGTGCAACTGGATTGAAAGACATTGGGGCGCAGCGAAACGATATGCACGAATGGAATGTGATTACTCGTTTGATACTCTGAAGTCAAGAATTGAAGAGTTTCTTGACAATGATGAGGCGGTTTTCGGTCATAAAATCAATAGACGATATTATAATCGTGCTTATAGATATATTGACACTTACAGCAAGGGTAATGATGTCTTGAAAGCTGATGATATTATCAAAAAGTTTTCCAAAGAATATCGATCCCACAGACGTGCTGTTTAGTTGCTCCTTGATGGCTTTCAATCTAAAAAAAAAAAAAAAAAAAAAAAAAATACAAAAACAATTTAGACTCCCCCCAAATAAAATATATTTTCCTGAAAATTTTTTTTTAAAAAAAAAAATCCGGCTATAAATAAATTTCCTTTTATATTACTTGTACTAGTCGGAGATGAATGCTCAAAAATGTCACAAAACACGTTAGGAACTACTCAAAAGCAGATGCACTCTATCCAGAAAATAATGCAATGTTTGGACGAAGCAGAAATTACTTTACAAGTGAAAGGTTAGCTCTTTTTTATTCTTTAAAAAAAAGTTTATTCATACATGTACCGTAACATGTACGTAATCAGATCAGTCAACAGTATTACCGATTGATAACAGAACGGTGGCCAGGCCAAAGAAAAGAGTGTTAGTAGAAGAGACAAGTGGCGGTAGTTCTTCTAAAAAACAAAAAACCAGTAAGAACCCGTATATTGATGATGAGACTGACTGTTCCGACGACAATTTAAATAATGACAATGAATCTGGAGCGGCTCAAGTACATGATGCCGTCAAGACAAAAGAAGCTGCAGTGGTGAAGAAGAAAACAGTCCCCCCTGATGTGGAGATGTTAAAAAAATAGCATCCACACTAGAACCACGGAAAACAGGTTGATGCGCATAGTGATTCCTGTGGCTCCACAGCTGCCTGACAAGACAGAGCTCTCGTATTTGACGCCTAATTTTACGAATACAATTACTCTTTTCTTGTTACTCAATTATAATACATATAACCTATGTACAGTGCATCTATTTGAAAATGAACAATTTTTGAAAAAACGGACATTTTGAGAATTTCAAGTCCGATCTCAACATTTTTTTTTTTTTTTTTTTTTTTGCTTATTTCATTTTAAAAATATCATTTCTCATGTCCTTATATATTTATTTTTTAAGAAGTTCCTAATTCATTTCCTGATTGTAGTGTAATTTTTTTATTGGTCTCACCGAAGCTTGCGATGTGATCTTTGCAATTTAGAGAATTCTTTGACAATGGCGAAGGCGTCTTTTGCATCTTTACTTTGGCTGTAAGCTTCGATATAACGGAAGCTTTTGTTCCAGTATCTTCTAATCAAAAGAGGTGGCTCTCCAGGAGGAGCAGCACTATCCAGAAACATGTAGATATTATTGTCGATGGACTTAAAGCTGTAGTTGCAATTTTGTCTTGCAACTTTCTTAGCGGCCCCCCCAAAATCGTTCGATCGCATTTGTTTCGCAATGGAATCTGTGGTATAGTTCAAAGATATGGCCTGCATTGCCAATGGCTTCTTCCAAAATTAATTTTTGCTTCAAAACATCGGGTTGGCTACCAACCTGATGATTTCCACAACGCGTATGATCAGCAATGGCGATGTCATGGCAGTCCTTATTTTGGCCACTGTATAGTCCTCGCTCTTGAAGGATTAATTTGAAGCCCTTAAAATAAACCTTCATTTTGTTGTTCTAGCATAAAAAATATCAAAAAGTTAAAAAATTACTCTAATTGGTATTCCTTAAGTAACTTACTGGGTGCTTTTTTCTAATAAGCTCTACAATTTTTTGTCGTTTTAAATCAGCATCCAACTTTGAGTTATACAATTTTTGAATTTCAACAAAATTGTTGTCTCTTTCGACATAAAAATCCTGGATTTTAATAGCGTCTTCACCTGCGGAAGACTTTCCGGTATATTCACCATTTCTTACTCGAACCTCATCTTTACATACTTCATGGGAAAGCATGTTCATTTTGTTGGCGACCAAAGCATCCAAAGCAAAGGCCTTGTGATGCTGCCTTGGTCGAACGAGAACACTCCAATGCTCTGTTTAAGCAAGAAAGCAAAGATCACAAGAACGTCTTGCAACTGTTCCAGCATGTGAGAGCTAGTCCAATAATCCTCACTTGCTGCACCGGGATAAAACAGTTTTCTTGAACTCATTATCTTATTTTAAATTGTGGTCCTCATGGTACCATGGCATTCGCAATGAAACTCTGAGACCATGATTGATCTGCTCTGATATTTAGGCAGACATTAGCTCTCATCATTTCCTAGCCATGCTTGTTTTTTGGTAATCGTTGGCATAAAACGTGCTCTCATCATGGGTAACGAAAACATGTTGTTTTTGGCCTACTGGCAACTCCAACGGAACTGCCATACTATCATCATTAGGTTCATACTGCTGGGACAGTTCCAGATACAGCATCATTTGCTTGGCACAAATCTGACGATACTCGATGACGTCTTCTCTCTCCTGTCCATCAAAGTATACGGTACGACCTATAAAAGCAGAATTGTGACAAACAGTTACCAATGGCATGTCGAAATATTAACGAGAGGCATGTGGTGATCTGCTATATTGTTGCTACATTGCATAAATCTATATCTATCACATCAATACATTAAAAATGAAAGGAATCAATTACCCAATATGGATATTTAGTACTATCATACCATAAGCTTAAAAGAACACAGTGACTAAGGCTTACTAAAGATATGGAAGTACAATATGTCTAAGATGACCGTAATTCTATGTGCAACATCTTTACAAAATAAGCAGTTAAAGGTAACAGGATACACACTGGGAAAATGATAACAACTTCAAAGACACACTAAAGATAATGGTACAGGAGATAGTCTTTTATATATAAATACTTGTACATTTTATTTCATAATAAAGACAATCTTATAAACAGTTTCAAATTATTCATAAACTGTCTTATACTTTTACTTACCTTTAAACACAACATTTTTTAATTTGAATTAATACATATAATATGTCTGCCTCCAACTCTCCTATCTCTAACTCTGCTGCTGAGCGTGCTGCTCCTGAACATGTTGAAAATGTTCTACCTCTTTCATCTGGTGTTGATGAAGATTTTGTGATGTCTGAAGGTGATGAAGTTGCTGCTCCTTCCTCTTCCTCTTCTCCTTCTCCTTCTCCCTCTGTTGAAGTCAAGATCAACATCAGTAAAGAGTACACGGCTGAAATGCTGATTCAGTCTGCCAAGGAAGACCTTGATGACAAGAAGTCAAAGTACTTCATTTGCTTGGGCAACTACCTGCACTTGTCCAACGCAAACCGTAATGGTGAAGACACCAAGCGTGCCCGCGAGATGTCCAAGGATACTGAAAAGCTCTTCAAGGATGCTGAGGATACTCTTAAGGTGCTCAAGCTCTCCAACGCTCGTGATGTTTCTGTGGTCGAGGAAAAGAACTCCTTTGTTCCCCCTGGTCTCCCCTTCTTGCAATTGTTGACGGATGCGATCTGTGAGAAGCCTCACTTACCTAATTTTGACTCAGTCTATGATTTTGTCAAGAGTTTCCCCACGGTGTTAAAAGCTCACTCCTTATCTCTTGACAGTCATTGGAAACGCTTGCTTCCTTCTTGTTTGAACAAGGACACACAAAGTTGGTTTGAAGACAAACTGGCTTAGTCTTCCCTGAACTGGAAGGCCGGTTAAAGTGAACTGTTTGACTATTATGACACACCTTTAAGAAAGTTCTTGAATATGGGTCGTGTCTGGTCTATGAAGCAAAGAGCAACTGCGTCTGTCCGCTCGTTTGGTGCGAAGTTTCTAGTACTTCGTCGTCAAGCTTGCTTGGAAGATGGTGTTCAGTTGTTCCTCTGTTTTTGTTGAACTTGCGCCCGGAAGTCCGTAAAGCGTGTATGGTTTCTCTTGCAGCCAATTACGGAACCAAGATGCCTTCGAATGTCGAAGACATCATTGCGTTGGTTACTACAACCACGCTGAACACATCTTCTTTGTTGCTAAACCATGGTGAGACCAGTTCAGTTTCCGATTGGAAGTTTTTTGCTGAAGTTAATGGTAGTCCTTCCTTCACTACCGGTAAGGGAAAGAAGCGAGCTTCTCCTGCTAGCGATGTCGGTTTGAATACCAGGAAGTCTTGAAATTTTAGATCGGCAGTGAAAGATAACGTTTGCTTTTCGTGCAAGTCTCCTTGGGAAAAGGGTCATTCCTGTCTTAAGAGGGAAAGACATCTAGCGGCTAAGGTGTCAAGAATGGCAAGACAACCACCAAAGGTCTTCAGGCGTGCTGAACGAGAAGGCCTACTTGTAATTGAACCAGTCAAAGAGTACATGACCTCGTAGGTAAAATTGGACTTGATGAATAGAAACAAAGCTTCTTGATATTTAAACTGTTCTGTTTTATTTATTTATTTTTGTAAAGATCTGCTCCAACTGTTCCGTTACTAATACTGAAAACAACAGAAGCGACAATATCTCTTTGTTCGGTGTATTGCAGTGCTAAAATTAATCTTGCAATACCTTATGGCAAAGAAGATATTAATGCATCTAGGAATCTGCACTGTATATCATGGAATGTCAAAACTAATGTTCAAGTCGCTCCAAGATTGCAACGACAATAGCAGCAAAAAAAAGACATGTCCCCGTAACAAAAACGGGTTGACGTTTACACGTAAGTGATGATTGGCCAAAATTAAATATTTAAAAACCACTAACTTTTTTGTACATGTATCCTCCAGGAGTGTAGCTCATATAATCCAAAAAGATATTATTTTACTTTTTAAAAACAAAACTATAATAACTTCCAGCCAATTATAGGCAATCATTTCTATCTGACTGCTAATCTCATTTTAGAAATTATCGAAATCCTCGAGCCAATCCAGTTGTTCAAAAGACTTATCTATTCTTATCATTTCAAGTATATTCATTTCCTGTGATGGCAAAGTCAAAAAAACACAACATTAAAACGCATGAAGGTGATAAGAAATCCCTTCCAGAGGACACTCAATGGTGTCTCTCTAACTTGCGCAATTTGACAACAAGAAAGTCCTATGATGTATTTGGCCATGAGTACAATTCAGTACAAAACATTTCAAGGAGATATAAGAATATTATGAACAATGAACTGAAAGGCGCCAAAAACATCGTGAACATTAGAAACGAGCATAACATATGGATAAAGTCAAAGAAGAATACTAACTATTGGCTAGAGAAAATAAGAGTAGAAACAGTCTCAAATACACATATTGAAGGCGGCCAATACGTTCAGGAGGATGTCAGGTCTTAAATTGACCAAATAAGAGCCATGGATAATAGTCAGAATCAAGAAAAAGACGCCCAAACTGACAAAACTGATGGAGAAGCTACTGAGTATCATGAAGATGAGCAAAATAAAATTAAGGAAACTGAAGAAGATGAAAGTGTCGAAGTAGAACCTTGGATTATGGAGAATGGTATCAATGTTACAACCTTGTTCACTGAATATTATAAACGTGTCGAACAGTTTTTTAAGACTGAAGGTTTAATCCCAATTGAAATCCATGTTCAAGAGTTATCAGCCCTAAACCACATACTAATTTTAAAACCATTGCAACATAGCAAAATGATAAGAAAATTGTTCACTGACGAGAATATTTAATATATCACAAATGAACAACTAAAAACGTCAATGAACTCCTCGCTTGATTTTACCAGTGATGAATTAACACAGTTAAACCTCATATTAAAACGTTTAATAAATCAAACCCAAAGTGTACATAATATCGCTACTAATCTTAGGGTATTCTCCAATTCCTTGGATTACGAAAAACGCCGAGTCATCATAGGCATTGCAATTCTGTAAGTATTATCAATAACTCTTTTATGCGGATTAATGCTAATGTGGAATTAATTTCTATAGAGTCATAAAACTCCCTAAAGATCCAATCGTAGATATCACTACTATTTCTGAATCAGAACTGTGGAGTATTTATTTTGACCCTTTTTTATCTGCCATTATATCCGATAATGAAAGAAACACACTTTTAAGATGGTTAAACAAGCAAGCTGAGAACGATCTTTTAAGACCAGACGCATCCCTTACAACGATCAACCAATTACAGTTTGGTTTCAATCTTGGATTTGGTGAAGTGAAAATTAGTCAGCCGACATGCGATAAAGCAGCACTTTGCAACGACGTTTTACGATTAACCCATCTAACCAAAGAATACCTTGATAATCATCGTTTAGACGCTTCACTTAGTTTCCAAATTCATGGTAAGTGCACTTAGTTATGATAGGTGTACAGTGTTTTTATATTGACGTATTACAGGCTTTTCTGTTTCATTTTATATGACTCAATTACCATGTCATAAACTATACACGACGGCTGAACTCGGTAAAGTATCGTTTTCGAAATCGTTAAAAGACATATCGGCTTTCTGCTGTCCGCAAAATTTGCAATTTCTAATTCAGGTTACAAATGCTTTCTGGAGCCATTGCAAACCTAGTCTATCCCCTTCGGTCATAAAAGAAAGTTCATCAAGATCCGTCAATATAAACCTTCTTTATGAGTTTGTGGATCCGCACAAAAGCCGTAAAAGAACTTGTCATGATTTCTTTGGATAGTTGACATTAGTTTTTTTGTTTTTTAATTCCCTCTCATAGTTACAGACACACACGTCCCGTACATTTGCTTTTCGTGTTCTATTTTCTTAATAAAGAAATGACTATTTATTATAAGTATAATTCTAGGTAGACGAGAAGGTGTTTCAGCAAGATTAAAGAGTTTTTTTTTACTTAGATATTGTATGAGTTAGCAGCCTTTATACAGTAATAAAAAGCATAAATTAATTTTCTAACGAGAGAAATGAGTGTATCGAATGTATACTTTGCAGAACGGGAAGAAACATAACCGAAAACATGTCAAATACAATAAACTTGGATTAGGCGCTTAATCTTGAAGAATTTCGATGTCAACAAAAGCGAGTTTAAAATAATGCAACTGCTACCACTAAAAAAACTATTGCCTAATGAAAACATAAACATCGAGCTCGGCTAGAATCCGAAGTGTGCTAATGTAGTTTATTGAAAAATGAACTCAAATGATTTTTTTTAAGGCGAAGCCATGTCCTCCAACTGTATTATACCGTTTCGCTAATCATTCAAAACGTTCAATTATTAAATGTTTTAATAAAGTAGAGTTCTCAGTAGACCATCTTTTGAGATATAAAAGTGTTATACTTGGAATTTTATATTATACAATCGAAGACATTAATTTGTTTATTTACAATTTTGAGTGGACATGCCACAATCAGAAGAAGAGGAGGGAAATGACCAAACGATTTACCATCTCAGTCACCGTTTCTTTCGCTCAAAATGATTAGTATCAAGTGAGCAAGAACATGCTAGAAAATGTGTGTCTGTTGTTACTGGCTTGTTTAAGTGTAAAAGCGGTAACGTGAAATAAAGAGAGAGAGTAAGATAAAAGTTTTAAAAAGTGAGCACCAGACTATAAGTTGTCAACTATGATAAAATAAAACATAAAGATATAAAAGGGAAATGCTACGACGAATCAGTTATCTGTGCCTTCTAGAGTGCATCCGGAGTTCAATAGTAAATTTTTTTTTTAAGCAGGGAGGTACTTTCGAATCAATAAAACCTTTTTTTTTCATTATTAAATTTTTTTTTGCTCACTATTATACGTTTTAAATGATAGTTAAAACAGTTCTACACAATTTTTTCTGAGAAAAGCAAGCCGAATCCCCATTTTTACAAAGTGAGTTTAGGTGGGGGGGCTTCAACTTGTCACATACATCCTAAATTTGAACAATTTTTTTATTTTAGCCAATAGGATTGCTCCAGATATTTAATTCACCGTTGCTGACATTTAAACTAAAGTATCTGCCACCAAAAATCTAATTACCGCCAGCAGGCATACTTAAGCTGGCCCTGTACTTACTTAGATGATAAAGTTCACAAACAAATTTAGACATGTAATTAATATTCTCTTTGCCCAAAATTAATAAAAAAAAATGCCGTTATTCATTTCAGGTTTTTTAAGAAAGGACAAATTGTTTAAACGCAGCGAGCTCTTATCGGATGTTCTTATTGACGGACAAAGGCTTTAGAATGTTCACTAGCATTTTTGTACTGATTATAATTCTTTGAAATTTAAGAATCTCGTAGCTTATTATGTTTTTATGCTGTAATATTAAGCGCGTTATGCTAAAGTAAGCAGAAGGCAAATGACTTTTTTTCAAACATTTATGACACCGATCATCAAATCTAAAACAATTGAATCACAGCGTAACATAATCTGATTAAATATTTATGCTGAAGAAACTCTTCAAAATGTTCGCCGTGATTTTGATACTATGTAGAATCTTTTTAAAATTGATATATACATTAGGGGTCCTCAGTCGTCGAAGTTTTAAAAAATAATATTTTTTGAATAAAAATAATTAGCCAATCATAAATATAATTACATTTTTACGAATGAGGACCCCAAAATATATTTTGAGTTTTAATGCTTCATCAATGACGTAAATATGACATCAGTCTGTGCCTGACAAACTTTATTTTGACTTCTTATATAAAGCTTATTAGCTTGTGAACATTTTGAGGCCACTGCTTATACATTTTTATAACAATAAACTTAAAATGAACTCTGATAACATGCAACAATACTCTGAAAATACAATTGGTGTCTCAGGTGACAAAGGTAAAGGCAAAGAAGTCATTACCGTTTGCGAAATCAATGACAATGAGAAGCCCAAGGAGACTACCCCTAAGGTGACAGTCAAGAAAGGTAGAGGTAGACCTAAAGGATCACGTAACCGCCAAAAGGAGCCCAAGGATGACAAGGTCACAAATGAGGTTGGTAGCAAGGAAACCGAGGCCAAGAACACCGGCATGACCTTAATCGCGGTCAAGGACGAAGCTGCTGTCACCAATTACCATCCTTGGGAGGCAATTGATAAGCATTGCAGCGATAACATTAGCTGTGATGACAGACTTATTGATTTCCTCCTTGAAGACGGAGGTATCAATATGCGCAAGTACTTGGGATCGACTAAATCCTTCAACAAGGATGGGGCCAACCACGGAAAGGATGGTGAGACTCCGGCGGCTGTTCTTTCTCGGTGTGTGAAGTACTTTGTGGACCGAAACGTCTTATGTCGAACAAGTTCTAGCATCCGGTCAAGAATTCGTAAGATCATGTCCAACTATCGTGATGCATATAAGAAGGATAGGCAAAGTGGCGAAGGTGCAATGGGTAACACCGGCGAGTCTGGAAAGAAGGAATTCGAAAGTAAGTAAAAATATATATTATACATTGTCAGCCACATAGAGATATTAAAATTATCGTTTCATTTCAACAGATGCATTGAACAAAATTTGTCCCCATTATTATCGTATCAAGGAGATCATGGGTGATCGATATACCGAGTCTGCGTACCCTAATGGCTCTGCTTATCAACTTCCTTTCTCAGGTACACGGGGAGCTACGGTGGTAATTGTAAGTGATGACGAAGAAGTCAGTTCCGCAATTGATTCTTCGGATGAAGATGTTAAACAGGTAGAAGTACCCAAAAAAGAGGAATCTTCTTCTTCGAATGACAAGAAGAGAAAGAGAAGCAAGTCGGTGATTTCCTCGACAGCCACGAAAGCAATCCGGGAAGATGCAGAAAAAGCATTTCAAAAATCAACAGATCGTTTTTTTGATGCCAAGACTCGTGCCGCCAATTTCAAGATAAGATTGGATGGGTTAAACGCTTTTGCTTTGGCTAAGAATTGGGGCTTTGATGAGTTGACTGAAGCCATCAGAAAGTTGCAAAATGAGATTTTCGGTGATAATAATAATAATGATGATGATGATATCTAAATTATATAAACTTTATTAATAAATTTTTTTTTAACTACTACGTCTTCTCATTTTTTTTCTTTGTTTCATCTCCTCCAAAACAATGTTTTTGATTGCTTGGTATTTTTCTTTTCTACTTTCGGTGACGTCGGTATTGTTGCTGGTTTCATCGGAAGAGGATTGAACTCCATCTTCTAATTGCTGCAGTTCCAATCTTTCTTTCTCTTCAAATTGCTTTTCCAAAATAGCGGTAAAGCTATCGCTTTCACGGTCGATCAAGAAATTGTTCAAAGCAATACAAACACGAATCCATCCACTGGCATAAACGACATCATCTTTCGATTTGATCTTCAATCGTAGTTGCTTCAGACTTTGGAATCGAGCTTTCAGAATCCCAAAAGCATGTTCAATTTTAATTCTCATTTGAGAAATGTATGTATTGAACTGCTGGTCATCATCGGCTGTCGTTCCATTTCTTGGCTTCTTGCTTACAGGTACCAGGTAGTTTGTAGGAGAGTATCCTCCGTCACCCAAGACATACTCGTTTCCAACACAATATTTTGACGGGTTTTTTCCCATATCACTTTCGGCAAGTACACGCATATCATGGGAACTTCCAAAGTAACCAGTCTCTACGTACCGGATTCTTCTTTTATGGTCACAAATTGCCATTGTCTGAATGGAGTGACTACCCTTTCTGTTGTAGAATTCGTTTTCTCTCCAAACAGGTGCATCCTCCAAACAAATATGTGTACCATCGATAAACCCAAGACAGTCAGGGAAACCCAGATAAGATTGGTTAATGGTTTTGATAACCACTTTTTCTTCAGGTGATGGCCAACTGACAAACTGATCTTCCATTGACAGAATCACCTTAAAAAAACGAGTAGTAAAAGCTACAACTGCGCCCTCTATTGGCAAAAGAATATATTTTAATTTATTACTGCATACCAATTTATTTCACTGCAATAATGACTACATACCACTGACACCAGATCGTCTAGCAATTTTTTCAATTGAAGAACCGTTTCCATATGTTCCCAAACGTTCTAAAACGATAGCCAATTGAAGGCGGATATCTGTTTGGCGATTTCGGGGTGTATCCTGATACAATGGATGGTCCTGGATCAGTTTCAAAAGCGCAAAGAATGAGTCTTTGTCCATTCTGACTTCGTTAACAAATCCACTGTCGTCAATTTCGTTGAACAGGAAATCCAATCTTCTTTCTTTGGTCACCAACTTTGGAACTTTGTTTTCTCTACTAGCTACATATCTTTTGGATCTAATATATTCCAGCATTTGTTTGTCCACATCATTTTTCAAATTTTGACGATAAAAAGCAATTAAATCATTAATATCTTCCTTCTCAGCATCATCAAGAGCAGGATTCTTTGCAAATTCTTTCCATAATGCGATTTGTTTTCTGGTGAGTTCTTTTTTCATACGATAGCTATTCTTGTAAGCGTTGTATTCTCTTTGCTTGGTACTTTGACGAGGCATAATTAATGTTATTTTTTTTTTAAAAGAAAAAGAGTTGAAAGTAGTGAAAAAGAAACGTAATAATGCATTTTTCTCATGATTTTTTATTGTTTGACATTACCTCAATTTCAGTTACACTGGAATTTTTACGTCATTATGACGTAATTTTTTATTTTTTTATTATTTTTTTATTATTTTTTTTGAATGAACAAGAAAAAAGTTGCTCGTTCGAATAAAAAATTCAAAAAATTCTGATTGGCTAATTTTTATTCAAAAAATATTATTTTTTAAAACTTCGACGACTGAGGACCCCTATTATAAATAATACTTTTAATCTGTTCTTGTCACCGCCAACAAAAAAAAAGTACATAAAGGGTGTTCTCAAGCAAATTATTTAAAATTTTAAAATAAATCCTTTAATTAAAATCAAAAGTCACAAAAAAACACAACTCCAATTTGGGAAAATGCTAAACTGTCATTTGTACATGGCACAGAGGCCAATGTTATTTTATTTCTTTCTTGAATTCTTATCAAAATAAAAATACTTTACATTTGCCTCTACCTATTTTAAAAATGAACAACCAAAATAATGCTTCTTACCCTATTGATGGTCAGCCTGAGAGCAGCCAGAATGGAATCGTAATGAAAGAAAAGAATTCCCACACAAAATGAGTGATGTGATTTTAGTACTTTTTCGAGTTAAAATGATATTTTAATGTCAGAAAACATTTTTTAAAATTTGACCCCTCCATAGTGGTGGGGTCAAATATTTTTAATTAAAATCAGGATTTTAAAATTTTAAATAATTTGCTTGAGAACACCCAAAGGGTGAGAACTATCTCTTTCAAATTACCATAGCTCAAGTCCAATTGTAACACAGCCCGCTCCAATCCGATGGCTGATATAAATAATTTTTTTTTAAAATGCTCCTCGTCATTTTAATACTAAGTAGAATCCTTATTAATTGAAGATGTAGCTTATAATATATGTTTTAAATTTGTATTAGTTAACGCCAGTTGCAAGAAATATCCAAACAAGGTGCAAACTCCCTCTTAAGTGTCAATAACTGTCCTCCCAAATCTTTTATATTTTAAACGCAGCAAGGTTTAGCTGCTGTATGGGAAAAATCTTTGAAGTACTTGCCATCATTTTTGTATTAAGTATATTCTCTTTTAATTAAAAGAGTTTATTTGTAAATATTGTAAAGATCCAGCCTGCGGTCTCGTGCTACAACAAAAACCGCTTATCTATTTCAAACATGTGGTGACACAAGCTCTTCATAACAATATAAATATCCCTTATTTTTCCATAAATAAATCCTCAGACTTCTTCTATCTCAATTTTACTTTATCTTTTAAAGAGCCTATCTTGCTCATTCTTTTTTATTTTCCTTTTTTTTTCTTTCTTTTCTTTCTTTTGTTTATAACTAGAAGCCATCCTCACGGAAACGTTCAGTTATACTAGTGATCTTATAGCGTAAACCTCTGTAATAAGAAACATACCTATTTAAACCAGTCACTACAAAATCTCTTTAAAATCTTTCTTTAATATAAACAATCAGAAAACATCCTTCACGGAAACGTTCATTTTGTTTTAGTGATCCTATAGTGTAAACGTCTGTAAAAGAAACATACCTATTTTAAACCAGTCACTGTAAAGACCCCTCAATTACATTATTAAGCATAATATTAGAAAACATCTGTAAAAAGAGACATTCCATATTATCTAAGATCCTGCATTGTAAACGTCTATCCAAAAGAAACATACGTGCTTCAAACAGTCTTATAATAATAATTTTACTTTCCCTCTTCTTTGAAAAATATCAATTACCCTTTTATTTTCATTGAAGACCTTCTTAAACCCTAACTATAATACTTAAAATCAAGGCCTAATCATCCTTTACAAAACCTGATTTGGTGCTCACTATCAAACTTTAAAACTCATATCTAAATACCACTACTCGGAACAACCAAATTATAATAATATATGAATATGTTATATTAGTCTGCGCCAATTGATAAATTGACTGAAAGATTAGTAATATTATATCAAAGTTCCATGCAAAACTCTATAGGAGTTTGAATCATATAATTTTTAAGGTTTGGGATTGAGTGTTTAATTTTTGACGTTTTGCAAAGTTTTTATCATCTATCAAAACAAACAATAACATATCCAATGGCTAAATCAAGAAAATGAATGAACCAAGGAAAAAAAGTTAGAGCTGCAACGTTAGAGAAAGCTGCAATGCTTGCTGCTGAGGCTGCTGAGGCTACTGTGAGAGAGTTCAGCGATGTTGAAATTCACCATTCCGAAGATGTTCAAGGTGATGTCGAAGTTATGCCCATCTCGTGGAAAAACGCTAGTGACACCACTGGTGCGCAGAGATACACGCGTAAAATTGAATACGCACGCAAAAATATCAGTCGAAAGAAGTCTGCTTGGAAGAAAGCCGCTGTGGGCACACGTTCCTTGACCTATTTTTTCAAGTTGACCAAAAAACTTGCACCCATTATGAGGAAGATAAAGGGGCCATACAAGTCCAGATTCCCTGATGAAGCAACATTGGAAAAAATCCATACAATGTTGCCACTCATTGATCCAAAATTGGTTCTTTGTAATGCATCTGCTGGTGAACAACATATGGAAGGTGTCACTCAGTATCTAAAATACAAGATTGTGAAGGAAATGATGGTGCTTCTTTTGGCGGGTGAAGCGTATTCTGATGCAGCAGATCGTGCGGTCAACAACTCCTGGCACGATCCATCAACATTTTACCGTTTTCGCGTAGCCCGTATTTGGTTGGGGCTTTACTTGGAGACCGGAAGTATCCCTCTCCACCAACAAGGAAAGCATGCGAAGAGGAGATCAATCCTGAGTGATCCTTTTGTGAAAGAGAAATGCGTGGAGTGGATTCGGGGCCAGAAAGTGACATTTAGGGGTATCCCGGCTCTTCGACTTTATTTAAGACAGCACGTCTTACCCGAGGTCTTGGCCATGACGACGGAAGTACAGGTTGATGCAAATGTGATTGTAAATGATGAAGTACATCCTCTGTCAAATGATGCTTTGTCAACTTACCTGAAGTCATGGGGGTTCGAATACAAGACAGGTAAATACAAGATGCAATTAATTAATAGTTACTAATTGTTAAACTTTAATGTTTTTTTGTGGTATGTGCATAGGAAATGATCAATGTTACTTTGATGGACATGAACGGCCGGACGTCGATTCTTATCGTATTAAGTTGGCCCAACAAATGATGGAATGGCACAAACGTATCGAAACCTATACACTCGACGATGAGAATTCAGAACCAGTTCAACCTAACCTGAAGGAAAATGAAAAGAAGATGGTTTTAGTTACTCACGACGAATCAATATTTTATTCAAATGATTGTAAAGTCACTCGTTGGTGTGAGAAGAACGAATCCATGATCATTCCTAAGGGCCAAGGAAGATCTGTTATGGTTAGCTAGTTTATGTGTCCTTGCCATGGAACAATGAGAGGTACCGTCAATGGTATTGAAATAACTTCAAGAGTTATCTTTCTTCCTGGTAACAGTAACGGCGATGGTTATTGGACGAACATTGATTTAACTATTCAATTAAAAGATGTAATTCCTCTTTTTAATGAATTACATCCTGATTGTATTGGGATCTTTGCCTTTGACCAGAGCTCTAACCACAAAGACATGGCTGATGATGCTCTTGTTGCCTCAAGGATGAGTTCCGGTGTCACCGAGTATAAAGACACAAATAAGTATAGGTTTCGTGATACCACTTTTACTGATAAGGAAGGTCGAGTGAAGGCCCAGCCCATGTACAGGACCGAGACGGTAAATATGGAAGGCGTGAAGAAGATTGTTGCTACCAGAAGGGCAAAGCAGCAACCAGTGTCCTTTGAAGACCTCATGAATCAATACAGGCTTCCAAGAGTAAATATTTGTGTCGTATTTTCTCCAATAAATATCGTATAGAATGACCTTCAATGTGGTTAAATTATAATATTCGATTGGTACTCTCATATTACCAGTATAATCTTGTTACAGATTATATATTGGGAGTTATATTATTATTGGTTGGTTTTGATTCTCATTAATCTGTTACTGAAGTGTCAGCTAATGAGAATTTTTCACTTAATAATTTGGGCCAATCAATATAAGAAAGTATTGATTGACTTAAGACCATGTAATTCTAATTGCCATGTTTCAGAAGATAGAAACAAGTCACTGCCTATTCCTTACCAGATTCAATCTCCCAGATGTTTGATATAAAAAGCGTCCTCCCTTTTACGATGACTTTCTCTCCATAACTTTAATAAAGGATTAATAGAGACTCATTTCTTATTACTTCTTTTTATTCTGTTTTATCTATTTTTTAATATCTCAAACATCACAATTTGAACTTAATACATGACATGAAAATTTAAATTTCAATGATTTCATTATATTTTGTAGGCACGTGAGGTCTTCAGAGGCACGCTCATTTTGTTGAGGGAGCGCGGCTTGTTGGACAAGAATGCTTCGCTACGCAAGGTATGCCCTTCTGGTACAGTGCATGATCCTGCTGTTCGACCTGGCTGCTGTGCTGAGTACCTGCTTTCTCAGCAACCTGATTTTTTGGCGCAGAAGAATATATTGGAGACTGTGACGTTCGAGGCTGGTCACCTCTTTACATTATACCCAAAGTATCACTGTGAGACTAACTGGATTGAAAGACAATGGGGTGCAGCCAAAAGATATTCACGAATGATGTGTGATTACTCCTTTTATACTCTGACGTCTAGAATCCATGAGTTTCTGGACAATGATGAGGTTGTGCACGGTCCTAAAATCAATAGACGGTATTATAACCTTGCCTATAGATATATCGACGCGTATAGGAAGGGTAAAGATGTCATGGAGGCTGATGAGATTATCAGAAAGTTTTCCAGAGAATATCGATCACACAGACGTGCTGTTTAGTTGCTCCTTAATGGCTCTCATTCCATTAAAAAAAAACCAAAAAAAAAAATCCTCAGACTCCCCCCCAAAAAATAAATAAATATCCTGAAATTTTTTTTTTTTAAAAAAAAAACCTTCGCCCACATTAAGATCTGGCTATGAATCTATTTCCTTTTATATTGTTTGTACGATTCGGAGGTGAATCCTTCAAAATGTCACAAAATTGATTTTGCTATTGAACTCCGGATGAACTCTAAAAATAATTTATGTACATTCCCCTCCAAAAAGAAAGTTCCACCCTGTAACTCCGATATGTATCCTACATGTATGTTCCATCTTCTTAGATGATTTTTGACAGACATTTATAAGCAAAAAGCTTTCAAAAAACTCCATATAGTAGAAAAAACGGTACTGAACATTATGGTATAAATTTTATGAAAAAAAAAAAGTATTTTAGACAAACGTAGGCTTACTCAATAGTGAATTGGGTACGCTTTGTTTTTTATTACATCGCTTATGCGTTTAGGCATGGAATCAATAAGTTTGTTAATTTTCTCAACTTCTATCTTTTTCCATTCGTTTATAACGTGCATCTGTAATGTCGAAATATTTTTTACAAACTGCAAACGGTTTTGTCTTGCGAGTTTCATCATCATCCAAACATTCTCTATTGGATTCAAATCAGGAGATTGTGGCGGCCAATCTAAACAAATAATTCCCATGTCCTTCTTCCATTTTCGGGGAACTTTTGAAGTGTGAATTGGTGCATTATCTTCCATGAGAATTGCTGAACTACAGCCGTTATAAAAGTCCTTCAAAACCGGTTCATATACTTGATTTATGAACTGAGCACTAGATCTTTCACCCTTGTTAAGTAAAACCAAATTATTGCGACGATTATATCCAATACCACTCCAGACAGATAAGGAGGATCGTCCACTTTGAAACGTTGGCGCCAAACATGACCGAATCATGACGTCATTGGGCCTACGGCGTACCCGAACAACACTAGAACAACTGCTTGTTTGAAAGCTTGATTCATCGGTAAATATAACATTTCTCCAGTCTTCCCAACTCCAGTTTTGATGCTGCTTTGCAAATTCTAGACGTCTTTTTCTTTGCTTCTCGTTAGTAAATGGCTTTTTTCGGGCTATACGACTATTCAATTGGAGCTTTTGAAGCTCTTTCCTGAATGTATTGATGCTTGCATTGACATCGACGTTGGCCATAATTTCATTAAGAGTACTACGTCTATTTTTCATCACATAGCGTTGTAACACCCTTTTGTCCCTGTTACTAAACTTTTTTGGCCTTCCAGAAGTTGCTCGTCTTTGGTATGAACCAGTTTCTTTAAAGCGCTGGATGGCGCGACGGATGGCAGTTCTTGAAAAATTTAATTCACGAGCAATTTGTGAGATAGAAGTGCCTTGATTTCATTTTGCAACTGCGTAGGCTTTTTGATCAGGTGTCAATTGAGACATACCCAATTGGAGGAGAAAAAAAACATAAAGGTTAAAGAGTGATGAGCATTAGATCTATGAAACCTATCCTTTTAAAAAAGAGTCGGAGTTACAGGGTGGAACTTTTTTTTTGGAGGGGACTGTACATAGCAGCTCCAGTTTGAAAGGGCACACTTACATTCATAATATCCTTTGCCACTTACTATTGACGGGCCCAGTTGATATAACTCTATCCGAACATCCACCAATGTATACAGATAACATTCGCGAGCCCTCGAGAGATGTAGCAGCATATCGACATAAACAGTTTTATTAGCCTAAACGAAAAAAAAATTCCAGCCTAAAAACATTTTATAGCCTAAAAGCAAAATTTTACAGCCTAAAAAATTTTTTTACAGCCTAAAAAAATTTTTTTACCGCCCAAGAGAAGAATTTTGTATCAAAAAAACATTTACTACCACAATCCGCCGTTATAGCCCAGAGCCTTATCTATACAATCTATTATTATACAATTTATTAGAGAAGACGTATTGGATATTCAGATGACTATTACCTTCAGCATATGGCGGATATGTACACATAAATCTTAGGCAATTTAAAATATACAGAAATAATAAATATTGGTGTTTTGTACGCTACATTTATTTACGGTATATATTTTAGTGTCAGAAACAGAACAAGAACAGAAAGAAGACTACTTGGTGACACGAGAGTCAGAGTAAAAATGATAAATAAAGAAGTTTATTTCAGAGAAGGGGGAGGGGTTAGGACTAAGATCCAGAATAACGTTTTTCTAATAAATAACTAACATCTATTTATACTATTTCTTATACATGGGAAAAGCTACGATGGGTTTAAATTATAGATTAACAAGGGACTTTACGGAACAGATATCATGAGCAGATTATTTGACAAGGATGAGTAATTGAGATTCGACGAGTAATAGCAGGCTGGATTTAGTTGACATTGAATAATTAGATGGTTCGGGGAATATCTCTGATTTGACACGGGCGGGAAAACTGGATTGGGATATGAAGTAATAGATGATCGGAAAAAGGTTTACTAAGGTTGAGTCAGACAAGAGGCGGGAAATATATTGGAATACAGATTGGTGGTAGGTTTTACAAGGAATTCAGGAAGCGGGCAAGATATACAGATATGATTTTGGGTACAAGGTTTTACAGGGAGTTTGGTAGCGGACAAGGTATACTGATATTATTTTGGGTACAAGGTTTTACAGGGAGTTTGGTAGCGGACAAGGTATACTGATATTAGATTTTAGGACAAGGTTTCACAAGGGTTTAAAATCAAGGCATGATCTAGGACATGATGAAATGAGTTCATGACATTTAGTATTGTCTACTACTACATGAAGGACAGTACTTACAAAATAAAAAAATTTTGGCTACAAAAAAAAAGAATACAAACAGAAAAGAAGGGCAGAAAAATTGTTATCCGCAGGTTTTTTAATTTACATGGAATTATTAAAAGTGCGAATTAGCCTAAAAGATTTTTTAATTATTGACAATCCTTCTTTTGCGACCACGTCTGGCTAATGGAGTATCTTTTTCCAAAGACACATCATCATTTTCTCTACCAGACTGTTCTTCATTGGGTATAGAGAAACTCTCTGATTGCTCTAGTCCGAGACCAGGAGGGATGATCTCTTCATCATCGGACAAAGAGCTTGACTTCTTTTTCGACACTCTCTGCAAAACAAATATTACATTAGTTGCTTAACAAGAGACGAACTTCCTTTTTTATAATGTACGTACCTTATCTCCCAATGTGTTTGAGCATCACTAGCCAGCAGTATTTCAGCTCCCCAGTGATCCAAGCATTGATCCAAATTTATCTTACCTCTTCCAGCCAGCGCTTCCAAAGCAAGGATATACTTCATCTTGAGCTCACGGGAATGCATACCCCATGTCTTTATGCTACGAACTGGGTTTGACTGGACCTCTGCCTCCAATTGTGTGATGCATGATTTAGCATAATCGCTCAATACACCATACTAGGATTTCAATTCCACGTTCTTCATTTCAATTTCTTCTTGACTTTCCTCAGGTGTATGACATAAATCAGGTCGAACACACAACAACAACTCCCAGAGTGCCTCTCTGTCAGTAATCCTATTAGGTTTACCCTTTTCGGTTACAATACCAGTGTCAGGCTTTTTACCTCCAGGAAAACGAGCGATACTTCTAACAGCCAATTGCTCGGTCATCTGATCGACTGTTATAAACACGTGTTAGTTGTATGTCAAAGTGTACCAATGCCATGTTATGATTACCTCTTCTCAGTGTCATGTCAGTCACGCTCCCTCCAATCAACCGCTCTTCCATGGCGTCAAGACGATCGTTTACCTGGGAGTAGTTCGATTAGATTTCGGTTTGCAAATCAAATACTAGCTTTTGAAGTTCGATGATGGTACGAACCATGTCATTTGTGTTATATGCGGGCATTTTCAAATTATTTTATGATGTAGATTGATAAAAACCGCTTTGCCAGAAAAAACGCGCTATATATATATTCTCCATATTCTTGTACGTCATGGTTTTTACATCATATCCATGAGATAATCCATGCCACTATATAAAAAAAATTAGCACTAGTTCCAATACGTAATGACAGCTGTCAGGGATTCAAAATTGGATCTAGTGGTTAATGCAACTGCGTTAAATACTTTATGTTGGGATTAGATTACGGCATCTTTCTTTAACACTTCCCTCGATTTAATTCCATGATTTTATCACGTAACTTTACATGCAGCTATTGCGACAGTCTTTATGAAAACCATGCTCGAATGGTCGAGCATCAACGAAGAGTAAAATTCCATTTGTTTGCAGTAAGAAGTGGAATGAACAATATCAATACCAATACACAAGATGATGCTGAAGAAGAGCTTACTTCCGTCCAAAATCTTGATGAGCATTATGCGGACGATGATACTGTAATAGAAGAAGCTGCAGTTAATAATAATTAAAAATATAGTAACGAATTTCTAACTTACAATGTATTGCTACAATAACTAGCACGCGATGATGCTTTCATCTTCGAAGATGCGATCAGATACGAGCACTTTGACCACGATTACAACCGTAACATAATCCAAAAGTTTGGCATACGCTTAATTAAGCTTCTGGACCATAACGGTTTTTCAAGACAGGTCCAGCGTGATGTCGTAAAGCATGTCAATGGAAACCTTCTTTCCTACATTGATCCTGTTGCTTTCTCAGGTAAATTAAATATTGACTCACAGACTTCCTTTCATACTAATTGCAATTTAGACTTGGGCGGGTTACTTCCTTCTCCAGAGGCTATTCATAGATTACTTGATAAAGGCAGCATTGATTCTGTGAAAATGTATGATGTGTGTCGCGAAGGATGTTTTCTTTTTGATGATAACGTGCAGCAATCACATTGTATCAACCCTGCTTGTGGTGAAGGGCGATACAAAAACCAAAATGAAGCTGAGGAATCAATTTGTGCAGGCGACATTGCACCTCCAAAAGCCTTTCAAACCATGGCTATGTCTTCTGTCGGGGCTTCACTTGCGGAACTACTAATCGACGACGAAATCTGTGAAGACTTCAAGTACGCAAGCCAATTCAGCGAGTATAATGAAGATGGCGTCTACATTGACATGTCGTCCGGTTCGGTGTACAAAGAATTTCTTCGTCAAAATTTGCGCACACGCAAAGACATCTGCCTTGTTTTTTACGTTGATGGGTTTCCCAACAAATCCAAACCTGGAAGCTCTCAAACGTTAGTACATTGCCTGGTGATGAACATTCCTGCTTCTAAAAGGTTTAGAAATTAAATTTACTTGTATATGTTATTTTAATCAAACTTACCTTTTCGTTGTTAGAGCAAAGGAGTCGATGATGATTCCACTGGCTATTTTACCTGGCCCGAAAAAGCCCAAGTATTTGATGAGTTTTTTGACGCCAATCATCGAGGAAATCAATTCGTTGTGTGCAAGAGGATTCGTCGTTGAAAAAAACAATTACATCGTGCACGAAAGTAAAGTATTTTTGCTCGGAATGACTGGTGATATTCCAGGAATTGCTGATTTAATAAATCATCGTGGACACACGAGCAAATCTCGCTGCAGAATTTGCAAAATTGCTGGCAGACATCACGGAGGTTGCCGTTACGATATGTACTTCTTGGATGCAGGTGACATGAGAACCAAAGACGAATTAGTCAACGGCGATGCGGTAAATTATTCAAAGTGTGCAGCACTATTTTTAAGATACTAAACGCAGTATGAATTAGCGATTCGATATGCTTGGTGTTGATCCTGTTATTAGCTCTCTTTCCACCTTCACTGGTACATCTTTTTTTCTTGGTGACGAGATGCATTTGATTGGTAGAGGGCTTGGTACTTTGGTGTATAATCTTTTGGATCCCAAGAAAAACAAAAAGTTCCCTGAAATCATCACTCAAGATGCACAATATACCTTTGGTTTGAACGCACGTAATGACACTATCATCAAAAATATTGACGAAAAGGTGAAGCAGAGCAGGGTTTACATACCATCAGCTTTTGTAGGAACTTGGGATGGCGGTGTAGGTATCGGAAGAGCTGTCAATTATTTAGACTTTCTCTTGTACATTGCCGCGACCATTATACTTCCATTGGTCCAGAACAATGAAACCAAATGTGCGTTGATGGAATTGGTGGAGGGATGTTCCATTGCTTTGCAGTAGCGCATTTCTTTTAGGGACAATGCAAAAATGAAAGGGTAACATGACAATCAGAGACTAGATATTAAAAATTAGATATTTGTGATAATTTTGGGTCAAGAAATAAAATGAAACTTTTGATAACTTTATTGTTTTTTTATAATAATAAAAAGACAAGAAGGATCCCTCTAGTTGAATAGTTAATTTCTGCTTTTATATGAGATTATTAGTAGTCACAATAATGTCAATTATTGTGGATTGTGATCGTGTAACCTAAATTGACTACGGTATCATATGGCTAAATACCACAATATTAACGCAAACATTTAGATGTTTTAGTAGCTGGCATACGTTTTTGAATCGAGAGATTGTTCCAAGTCGCATCAATGCGCGAGTGTTCACAGCAAATAACCATTATTTGATGCATCTGCCGTATTTGGTTGAACAGATGGGGCCATTAAAATGCTACTCTTGCCGACCAATGTAGCGGACAATTAAGAAGTTCACCAACTTGATCAAGTCCACGCATCTTATAGGGGCAAATGCTTCGAACGTCCTTCGTCACCAGGCGAATTATAACAAGATGGCGGTTAGATGTCTGCAGTCTATTCAATTCCCTAAATCTACGGATCGTTCAGACACCTACCGTTCGCATTCCTCTGGTGCCCAAGTCTGGTGTCCGTTTATTCCTCAGTCTTTGCTTGGATCAGATTCGGAAGGAATATGCTTCGGTGTCCCGAGATCGAAGGTGATTGATGCATTGATATCATATTATGATCATGTCATGAACGACGAACTTTGCACTTTGCCCCTGACCACGAATCCCCGACTATTGGAATGTTCTGGAATCTCATGCTGAGGTTAAACAACGCCAGTGTCCAGAACCTTCCAGGACCTTCCAAGACTATCCCCGCAACGAACCTCCGCTTCCAAGAGATTAGTAATCATGACTCGTTTCCAAGTATCTCCGACGCCAAGCAATTAGTAATCATGACTCATGGGTTTCGGCCACGTAAGCTGAAACCAACACTAAGACTAATTAAGTAAGCCAAGACATCCTTAAATGCAAACCCATGTTATCTGAAAAGATATAAATACTCCCCCTTTCCATTGCCTTCCCCGTTCCATCTCGATTATCTTGTATCCTTCCCCTTCCCTGTATAATCTATTATTATTATTAAATACTTTGTAAACCACTCTTCCTTTGTCTCGTATAACTAGTAGGCATCTTCTGATATTATTGCTATAATATATTTCTAGCCACGTTCCTGACAGATCATAAGGTTGGGGATGAAATCGAGCAATTGACCTCGTCATCCATTGTGATTGCAAGTCGAGCTTGGAACGATGACTTGGTATTTTCTTCGATTATGGACATAACCTTGAAAAACTTAAAGATAAGAGCAAACAATATTGTCCTGTTTAAGGCTCCCAAAAGTACTGGTCACAGGTAAGCAAAAGACATTTGACAAACTTTATTAGTACTTACAGAATAAAATTTAGATATATTTCCATTTGGTTTGTCGGTGTGTTTCACTGCTACTTTACACACAAGCAAGAAGGAGAAGAAAATTTTTTGGCTATCGTTGAAGTAATGAAGCAGCCGCAATTCGACGCTCACAATGTTGTGACAGTTGCTCGGAATTCCAGGGGTGACAGATACAAGAAGTACGCTGTTATTTCCATTACAGACATTCTCCAAGTGTTTGGTCTTGTACGGTATTCCGATTCCGCTAACTTTTTCAAGGTCGTTTGGCCGTACATTAAATATACTGACAAGGTTAATCATCTTTCTGCTGGTTCTTTAGCTGATTTGTAAGTTGGTCGTATCTTTTTCTGTTTTGCGTAGACAAGTTTTATTGTAATTAAACTCTCTTCAACAATTCATCTAATGGAGTGATTACTATTTTATTCAATCTGATGTGTTAATTAGCAATGTGTTATTTGGCAAAGCTTGTAAAAGAAAAAAATTTAAAAAATAGGAAAGGAAAATAAAATTAAATAAAAATATTATATTCCGATAGTTGCGTATTTTATCCACCATGTTGCCTCTTTCCGCAACGTGTCGCGGAATTCCACTACGGAGTCCGCGGCTGTGATAGTGTTTACATTTTTTAGTGGATCTTATACTCAACTATGATTCTGATTGAATTATAGTTTGTGGTAAAGTGTACTGGTTTACACAGAAAAACAAAAATAAGTTAAACCATAAATCCAGTGTGGTTTTATTCTAGATTAAAAAGTTAAAACTAAACCAAAAGAATAGTATCTCTCTAGAAATTTAACTATCTGTATTAATTGGTAGATAATAAATATTTATAATTGTGACAAGCTGTTACTGTGCTTATCATTGTTTTATGATTGAAAAACTAGATTTTGTGAATGTTATGAAAAACTGAGGGTCTGTCTCAGTATAATTAAAATAGGTATATTTGGATCCCAAAACACTCTGTAGGGTAGCACATAGTATTCGATTTCAGTTTCCTTATTGTAAGATTTTGTCCTGGTCTCTGACGAATGGTTGTATAGCGATAAAGGTATTTTTCCGATTTTCTTTTTCCTTCCGCCAAATGGAATGGCTGAAACTAGTTTTTACAATGCGAAGTTTTTTGTTTACCTCTTTATTAATATGCTGAATAACGTGCCACCAAGCTCAAACCTGATAAATTTCAAATTTGTTTCAAATTTTTTTTTTCGCAATTGCGATGTTGGTGATGAGTTTTTTTTTTTTTTTTTTGGCAAGAGTACCCTACTCCCCTTGACATTAGGCAAAAAATAAAAAAAAGTTCAGCATTGAAGGTCAAAGGAATGCTAATTTATGTGTATTTATTGAAAAAATATTCTATTCATGGTCTAAGTCCGAAGGGATTCTAACCTTTCTGTGGGAAAGGTACTTTTTCTCCGCAAATTTTTTCACGGTCTGCACCACTTCCCGACCGTCACTACACTTGCTGTAGGCTTCAATGTATTCAGTTGCACGCCGAAAGTATCTTCTAATTCTGGCAATGCTTCCTGCCTTATCCAAAAATGCATCCATGTTGCTATCCAAAGACTTGAAAGTGTAATCGCATTTGAGGCGAGCCTCCCGCTGTGCTCCACCCCAGTACATTTCGATCCAATTACACTCACAGTGGTACTTTGGTTATAGTTCGAAGATGTGGCCAGCATCTTCTACTACTTCTTGGAGTGCCGATTTTTGATTACAAAAATCTGGGCGAGAACCCAAGAAGTGACGAGCGCAACAGATCTTATCAGAAGATATCTCGGGTGAACCGCAATCCAGCTTCCACGCTTTGCCATTGATGTCATGACCAATCCACTGATTTCTCTCCTCCAGGATAGTTTTGATTCCCTTGAAGTACCGTACAGTTTTGGACTTAGTACGGCCTTTCTTATCTCTACTGGTATCAACCTTGTCATAAAAGAAGGACTGCTCCAAAACCTCTCCACTTGTTAAATTAACAACAGTATCATGAAACTGAAACTTGCTCGTAATTGGCCACACTCGATCCTTCAAAGCCATTCTGTTGACCACAAGAGCTTCATCGGAGTAAGCTCCGTGGTTGGAGCTATTGTCAAAATAAAATATTGCTTTACAACCTGGACGCAATGCATCAAAGAGACCGATGTCATTCTCCTCCAATTGTTCCACCATGTGCTTGTAGGTCCACCAACCTTCTCTGCTATCACCTGCCTTAAACTTCGTTCTTGACGACCAATTTGCAATCTTCATGGTACCATGACAAGGACACTGGAACTCACTGATCATAATTGAAGATCCAGGTCCCTTCTTGCGAATATGGTTCTCACCATCCTCCAGCCAAAGATCGTTTTTACCATCATTGGCGTAAAACGTGCTTTCATCCTGTGTTACGAAAACAAGCTTTTTGTCACCGTCTTTTAACGTTGGCTCCAAGATATTCTCTTCATTTTCCCCAGTATAAAAATCCATTTTCTCCATGTACCCCATCATTCTTCTTGACCAGATATCTCTGTATGCAACCACATCCTCACGTTCATGACCATCAAAATAGATCATTTTCTTGTTCTTTCTATAGGCGTATCCCCATTCGTACAGGTACTTGCTAATTGTTGTTTCAGCAACAGATCTATTAGCAACTCCCAAAAAAGAAGGAACAACAACATCATCGATAAATTTCTTAATTACAACCAAGGATCGCTCAGCTGGCTTGGTCTTTCTCATCTCTTCAAGGATCATCATCTTAACGTCTGAATCATTAAGAAAAGACTTTCTCTTGCTATGAACGCCTTGACAATGGTCAGAAAGTTTGCGTTCCTGCAAAAATTCATTAGACCACTTGATAATTGTCATAGCCCGATAAGCGACGTTATTATCATGCCAAAACTGTTTTGCCGCACTGCGTGAAGCTTGGCCCTTGTTCATTCCTTCGAGTCTTCTGATAAAATAAGAGTTGATTGAAGAATAGCGAACAAAATTGTACGCCAAAACCTTACTATTTTTGTTTGACTTATTCATGATAGGCTTAAGTAAATCCTGCAGTTGTAAAAATACTTCGTTGATTTGGATCAATTCCTTTTGACTACGGCTTAAAACAACCTCATGCTGTGTAGCAGCAACGGCGACAGGTACAAAACCGAAATGGTTTAACTTAGAACGATCATCAATCATACTCGATTCATTTTTATTTCTCCATAATGTACTTCTTGAAGTACCAGTGTAAGTTTTAGGACGACTGGATTGTCCGGTGATATCGACAAGAATTTTATTTATAGAATTCTTAACAATCGAAGTATCATTATGGCTTTCAGCTAAAGAATGCAATTCATCGACGTTTGTTGTGTAATCAATAGATATTTCTTCCCAATCATTAACATCAACAGATCTGGTCATAAATACACCTTCTTCGTTTTTATTTTTATTAGCGTAAGCGCGTTTTCTCGCGTTCAGTGGGGGCATAATATAATAAAGTATACAGAGATAAGTGAAAAGAACTTTTGTGACGCTTTCTTAGAAATGTCAAAGTACTGATTGTTAATGAACATGTATGATTGGGTAACACGATAAATTTTTGAACGCGGAGATCAACTATAAGAAACTTTTATTCCATGCCTTTCTTTGACCTTCCTCGATATACATATACTCACCGCCTGGTTTTAAAAAATTGCTATAAAAAATTTAATTTATTGATGAATTAAAATTCGATGACAGAACAATTAATCCTTCATGATTTTATAATTGTAATCTGAAATAAAAACAGAAATAAAAGCTATATTGATAAGGTTGATAGCTTTGATAGAAATGACATTGGATTGCCCTCCAAATCTCGGGACTGTTTTCCCTCCTACAAAAATTTATAAGCGCCCTAACAACTCTGATAATAAACAGACATTTTTATAAAATAAATTTAAAATCGATGACAGAAGAACTACTCTTTAATACTTTTATTATTGTAATCTGAAATAAAAACAGAAAAAACATTTGTATTGATAAAGTTGATAGCTTCAATAGGATCGACATTGGGTAAGCCCTCCAACTGTCGGAACTTCATTGCCCCTCCCCCCACAGAAATTTATAAGCGCACTAATGAGTGATAAGAAACAGACATTTTTATAAATAAATTCAAAATCGATGACAGAAGAACTACTCTTTAATACTTTTATTATTGTAATCTGAAATAAAAACAAAAAAAAAAGTTGTATTGATAAAGTTGATAGCTTCAATAGGATCGACATTGGGTACGCCCTCCAACTGTCGGAACTCTATTTAGCATCCCACAGGAATTTATGAGCGCCCTAACAATTCTGATGGTAAATAGACTTTTTCATAAATAAATTAAAAATTCTTACAGAAAAAATGGTTGCCAACATTGCATCTAAAACTTAAAGCTATTGCGAAGTTATCAAAATTAAAACTGAAGAAGTTCATAGCTTTTTAAAAAAAAGTTACAGTTTTAGCCATTTCCTGCTGTTTTATTGGCTAAAATGATTGTCGGGTGTTAAAATTTACCTTATGTTCTTTTTGTTTGTTTCAAATGATGGGCCTCCCCTATACTCCCCCGCTTAAATATTTCAACACCGATAATGTTTGTTGGCTATCACTAAACATTTTTGATAACTAAAAATGTAAACTGTTTTCGTATTATTGTTTAAAAACATTGTTACAATTGTTCTTCTGTCAGCGATTTGTAGAAAAATGTTTTTTGGGGTATAAAAATGGATTTAAAAAAGTACAAAAAATTTATCAGGTTTAAGCTTGGTGGCACGTTATGCCATCTAGAACATGGGGTTTTGATAATAAACAAACAGTAATTAAGTTTCTTTCAATAGTGATATATTCAAGGAAGAATATACATGTTTTATTTATTCCATTGCACGTAATATACTGATTGAAAGTAAAAAGTACTTGTTAATTGTAAAAATGGACTATGCCATTGTGGATAATCCTGACTAAACGATTGTAATTGTGATTTTAATATTTAAAGAGTCACGGACTGTTTAATGAGCTCTTCCATGTTATACCAAAATGTTTGTCAGCATTCGGCATTACATAAAGCATTACGGAAGTAAACACAGATTTTTTTTATTATTGTAAATGCGAATATTCTTTGTTGCTTAGTTCATGTCATTCAATTTTAGCGCATTTCTTCTATGCTATGGTCCTTGAAGTCATGAAATTTTGGAGGAAGTAAACGTATCAAATGTACATTACATTCACGTCTATTGCGACTAATTTTAGGTATAATTGGCGTAATTAGCAGTTTCAAAACAAAGTACAATACGTGTAACACTAACATCGAAATTCCAACGAAGCAAGTGAGAAAGTCTTGCAGACCTGTCTCACAAATCAGAAATTGTCAAAACAAAAAAACTATTCAAGTATCGATTTTAGAATTTTTTTTTATTTTCCCTCTTTTTCTACTTCTTTTCATTATTATAACGTGGCTGAAGATACTGCTAAGGATAACATGTGAACCACTGCATTGCCAGCTCGTCCCGGTTCTGATGTGCTCACTAGGATGCTGTTCAATGATAACTACGTAAAGGATATCATAGTCAAGACCGTCATTCGGAAAGGTATCAGCGGAGATGCGCAGTATGTTGGCTCTGAAAAAGAGGCACCATGGGAGGAGGAATGATGTCGTCTATTATTAAAATAAGAAACGAGTCGGTAGTTAAACGGAAGCCTAGTGATTAGCTGGAGAGATTACGTAGTATTTAAATAAAGATGTTATTTAAATGGAATAACCTAGTTAACTAAGACTTATGATTAAGAAAATAAAAGATAATGTTTATTGAATAGAATTGGAGAGGATATTTATATGTTATGGATCATAACCGCAGTTACTGCGGTTATGCCGCGGTAGAAGAGATATTGTCAGGAACGAGGGAGGAAACGAGACAGGCAGGACAGGACAGAGAATGAATAGCTTCTTGAAGCAGGTTATTTATTTAAGAATAAAAGGGAAGAAAGAAAAGAGAAGATGATTATGAAATATATCTGATAAGGAAAACTGGGAGAAGTGAAATTTATCAGCTATATTTATAGAGAAAGAAAAACTAGAAATTAAATAAAAGAATAAGCAATGACAAAAGTTAATCATAGCTTATGTGGATCATGACAAAGGATTTAAAGAGCTGACAGATCAATGATAAATATTGAGTCTGAAAGCTGGCTACTCATATTGCATATTTGGGGCATAAGATGTAACAGGATCATGACAGATATTGACTGCGGAAGAAGTTACAATCGCCGATTACTGAATTGATGACATAACGGATTCATGACATTATCCTTTGGCAACATCTTCGGAATAGCTTTGTTCTGTTATTATTGAAATCCAAACGAATGTCACGAAGGAGTTTGTTTGGTATGTGGTACAGACACACTAGCATGAAACAGCCATTATACGTAGCTCAAAACTGTCGGGCGCGCATTTTTTCGATTTTTAAAAATTATGTTAATCGATGAGTTTTAGTGATAAAAATAAACCAAAAATACGGATAGATAGGGTAGACGTCAGACTATCGGAAACAATTGTAAACGCCCTGGTTAGAAATTGATTGAAAGAGTAAAATTGAAAAAAACGGTTAAAAGTGGCATTGTTGGTAGTGATACATTGTTGAGATGACAAATATAACCGGGTTTACTCAATTTGAAAATGATGTATTGAAGAGAGCGCGCAAAACAAATTATTGGTCGAGAAAGACGCGTTAAAACATGAGTGTTGTTAATACGGGTGGAATTTGAAAGGGAAGGTGGCGATATATTGTCGTGCGGAAAAAAAATTAATTTTTTAATCATTTTTGAACATTTTCATCATTCTTCTTTTTTTTTGAATCTTTTTTTTTGTCTTTTTCTCTTTTTCTTTTAAATGTTTGCAATAAAAACGAAGCTAACCAAACTATTCAAGATGTTCGAGAGGCAGAAAAAGGGGATGAAAGATAAAACAGAGGATAATACACGAGGATATAAGCTTGTTGTCTGAAAGTATAAGTTCAGATTATAAAGTCGTGATGTATGATTCAAAGTGAATATGCACCATGGACAAGTGGGCAAGAATATGTGCATTGAAATAAAACCTAATATAGACGGGATATCTTGGTGTGAATAGATGAAGAACAGCGTAGAGGGTATGGATGAAAGAAGAGTTGGTTGGCTAACGACGGTTTTTTCTGTGGGAAGAAGGACTGTATATGTTTGGTGTGTTGCCTGACAGTCGGTGTTGATGTCTTTACCATTAGATGGAGTAATCACGAACAGAGGATAAGCAACGACAAGTGGATGATGCGATTTGACTGGAATGAGAACCATTGAAAGTGCACTGACAGTAAGAGCGACACGATGAGATCACTAAATGAAAGTGTTGACAATAGTAGAACGACGTCAAGTACACTAGAGAGAATATACTTGTAGTAGCAGAAGTGCATCAAAAAGGGAAGACAGTCAGGATACGATGCCTTCAGAGTATAATCGCTTACATTTTGGGGTAACAAAAGTAACAATGCAGAGACGGAATAGTATGGAACGCAATAGAAATAAAGAAGAAATAACGTAAAAAAGAGAGTAGACTTATTTTGGTTTTTTGTTAATCTCCTTTTTGAAATTCTGGATGTGTGATTTGTGCGTTCTAGTGGATCTATATAATTTAGATGAAGATAAAAGTTGTCCGTTATCCTTTTCTTTTGTTTTTTTTGCGAACCAAGAATCATGGACTCAACTGATAAGCGAAACATTATCGATATTATTAATAAGGCTTTAGCCGTTAACCCTGGTCGTACTATAGACGACGTCCATAATATCATGGACAAAACAGGTCTACAAATGGCACAAATTTGCCATTACATTGTTTACTTGGGTGCGAATACTAATGTTGGCTTCGAGCGCAGCCCAAAGCCGATGCCGGTAAAAGACATGATTGACCCCAATCATTTTTTGGTGGACCCGGAATTTCGTTCCGCGTACCTGAAGAGATGGGGATTAGATAGCCAAACGGCTACTACCAGTATTACTTCTGGAGAGGTTCCAGCATTGACTGGTAAAGAATTTGGTGTTGCTGATCTTGAAGAGGATCATCATGATCAAGGACAGGATGTTATTGATCTTGTTGATTCTGATAGGGAAGGTAGTACAGAATCAATGATTATCATTAAGGATAACGAAGAGACAGCGGTGGATGTAGAGGATGTGATAGATGCTGTTTTGGTGGAAGGAAGACGATGAATGACCAGACGATTGGAAAAAAATAACTATGTCGGCGATTTGACAATATTATCGAATAGGGCCAACGAGTTGGACCAACTCACTCACCGTATTGGTACAGGTGAAGCATTTGACCAATTGTTAGAGTCAACAACCTTGAACGATTTTACTTTGGACTTGCGTGAAATGAAAAGAACAATTAGTACCAGGTCTCAATTGGGGTATTCTTTTAAAAACATTACCTTTCTGTATCATTACTTGCTAATTACGGAATACCATGTATTCAAGGGATTCGATGAATGGGAGTGCATGGAGATCATAGTGCTTAATGATGCTGATCCAGTAGGTTTTATGGATTGTAGAACGCGTGGTGAGCATGTGTTTCGTGTCTTTCAGTTGTTGGGAATGGCAGGTATTTTGGCTGTAGAAGTAATGACGGCCAAAGCATACTCCAGATACCACCGAAGTTTTGAAGAACAATGGAAGATGTTGATGAAACATCTGTTGGCGGTTCTCATGCGTTGGTTAAGTCTTCCTGTGATTAGGTGGATCTACCGAAATATCCAACAAAAACTTGTTGTTTTAAACCAAATACTTTCGGAGATAGATGTTGTGGGTAACATCAATGGGAAGATAATTTTGCAGACCTGTAGTTTGATTTAAGACTCCAGTAGCTTTTTTTTATTTTATCTTTTATATTTACACATTCTTTGGTTAATAAAATTATGTATTTCATCATTGTTGATTTACTTTATTCGAGTGTTCTAACCAATTGTTGCTACTCCTCGCCATAATCCCCGAGTCCGTCTCATACCAGATTCGCGTACTTGATTGTGATCATTCGGTAACTTTAATTAGCATACTCTAAAGTACCGGATGCGGACAAATAACGAGCCAGAGTTTCCGAAGTCCACCCTACATTTATTTGTCTACAATTGTAGACTACGCCTTGAAAATAAAGTTGTATGTCGTTCCTTGTTGTATAGTATATTCTGTTAAGTTTCGCTGGTTTATTGGGGCTATATTTTGGTAACTCCAGTTTGTTATCCGTCTAAGGGTGTTCTCAAGCAAAAAAAATTTGTGAACCCCTCTTTTTGTAAAATCTTGGAACCCCCCCAAATTAGGTATAGTGTATGACATCAGGGCAGATTTTTGTCAGATTACTATCCTCCTGTAACTTTTTTTCTTTTTATTATTTTTTTCCCATAAATTTATTATTATCTTTGCCAAAATGTCTACTTTCGAAGAATCACTCAATGAGTTTACAACTGTTTACGAAGAATCAATGACGCTCATTAACATGAATGTAGCCGCAATTCAGTGGTATATGGAACAACGTCAGTTGGAGATCAACTTGCTTCACGAAACTTTTCTTTTTTATTTTTCTTCAGTTTTTGATGTACCTTCCTTTTTTCATGCCTTACCCTTCCTATTAACTGGCACACGTTCAACTCGAGTTCGTCCAAACAACAATGGAACGTTTTCCAACTATCACTACTGGACAATCACGCACCCTTTTCTCGCTGACGATGACAATCCACGCACTAGTTTTCGAGCAATGTATCGCATGAATCTTAGCAGCTTCGAAAGACTTGTCAACGACCTCAGTCAGCATCCAGCATTTGATCTGCTAGCCCACAACAGCATCCCCGCATACATCCAGATTTCATGTGCTATATGGCGCTTAGCCAACTGTCATATTGGTTACAGAACTAGTAACATGGCTTTTGGTGTATCGCATGGTAGTTATATCAACTTTTTCCGAAGATTTTTGGTTGCAATCGAAGGGGTATACGGAGATCTGATCAACTGGCCCATGGATCAGCAAAGGGTTGAGGAAATTCAAACGGGTTTTGAATGGCCTCATGGTCAAGAAGAAGGGGCTATCCGTCGTTTGCCCAAAGCAATAGGAGCACTCGATGGTAAAAATGTTGTAATTGAGTGTCCTAGAGATCACCCAGAACATTGGCGTGATCGAAAGGGTAACTTTGCGATGAAACTGACAGCAATCTGTGACAACAAATGCCGTTTCACGTATATCCGTGTCGGTGACTCTGGTAATAGCGAAATATTCATAACATGTTGATTGCCTTACTGATATGTATTTATAGGTCGCACCCACGATGCAGGTGCTTTCAAGTGGACTGAAGTGTACACCCAGTTTTTACGACAGCCAGCAACATTTTTCCCTTTGGACGGTTACATTCTTGCAGGTTATTTATATACTGACTATAAAGTTAACATATAATTTACTTACACACCCTCTTTAGATTCTGCATATGCTCTCTGTCGTAATGTAATCGTTCCATATCCTTTGAGTGAAGTATCAGGCAATTCTGACGAGGCCGTTGCCAAACGCAAATTCAACAAGGTCCACTCTTCAGCAAGAATGACCATCGAAAGGGCTTTTGGAATACTCTCAGCTAGATGGAGGTTCATAAAAAAACACGTCTACATGAAGAAGATTAAAGATATATGCCAAGTCATTACTGCGGCTTGTATCTTACACAATTTCTGTATCAACATTGGGGATCCAGATTTTGAAATTGACGAGGGAATCGAGATGGATGAAGATGAAGAGGGGAATGGCGAAACAGCTCGAGAGTCTGTTCGTACAAGAAGAGATGAGTTGAACCGATGGTTTCAACCTAGACAATAAAGAGGTACCAAATGTAATTTAACATATGTATTAAAAAAAAGAATATCTTTATTGATTGGGTCTTTGTTGATGCATACGATTATGCAACTCGTTTAATCTATCACCGTTTCGTTCCAAAGCAGCTGTAGCTCGGTTTAAAGAAGCAATGATTGCTTCTCCCGTAGGATCTCTTCTTCCTAATCGTGAATCCATATACTCTCTGAACTCTCGAAATGTTCCATTACGAAGCTCGTGCTCTCTATCAACAATGCGATTAAGCATAGCTTCAGTGTCAGAGGTCGTGGTAGATGGTGTAGAGCCTACGTTTGATCTTGGACGACGAGGTGGCGCAGAAGAAGGATTGGTAGGTTGAGGGGCGGGAGAAGGATTGGGTGGTGAGGTCGTAGAAGGATTGACAGGAGGAGGAGGAGTACTGGCGACGTGATCGGGAGGGGGTGTTTCCACTCTTCTGCGAGAAGAAGGTGGTTGCGATTCCTGAGGAGGAGCAGGACGTTCATGTTCTGCAATAGGTACAGACGAAGATTCAGCTGGAGCTGTAGATGATCCTTGATTTCCACCATTAGTATTGTCAACGAACTGTCTGGAATGGGATGAGTACGTGTGTGGTGGCAAGATGGTGGGAAATTTCGTCAAGATCTCTTCCAGCTTATCATAGACAACATCAGGTTCGAAACCTGATTCACCTGTTGATTGACGTCTAGCAAACTCTTCCTTGAAATCTTTACCATACGCTTCCATTTTTTTTTTGCTCCTCTGATGGTCGACTTCTCAAATTCTGAAGGCGAGCCAGTTGATTATGTTCAATCGACATCTCCGTGTATTTCTCCCCCTTTTCGTGATCACTTTTGGTTTTTTCAAGAGAACTCAAATGTTTATTATAAATTTGAATTAACAAGCATTCTTCTGCTACACTCCAATTTGGACCTCTTGTTCTGTCGTCCTCAATAGGAGCACTGGAGGTGGAAGCAGTTGAACTGGAAGGGGCGTTGAAGTTGATGGTACCGAACATTGTTTATAAAGGTAAATTTAATATTATTTGCTAGTTTTGAATATCAAAAAATAAAGAAAAGAAAACAACAAAGTAAAAATTATTATGATCATACTGTCAACTAGTGGGGGCATTTTAGTATTTTTTGAATGATGAAAGCATTACATCAGAGGGGTTCGTAAATCCATTTTCGTAATTAAACCACCCCCTGATGGTGGTTTATCTTTTAAAATGGTTAGCAAGAATTTTCGACGTTTTTTGGCTGAGGAGTATGAAAATATAAGGTTATAATTGCCTTATGGAGGGGGTTCCAAGATTTTACAAAAAGAGGGGTTCACAAATTTTTTTTGCTTGAGAACACCCTAAATCATAAAAATCTGAGAATTCCCGTCCGTTATCCGTCAAAATCCCATACGTTTGCGTACTCTGGTCCGTTATCCCTCAAAATCCGTTGACTTTAGGGTACTCCGGTCCGTTATCCCTGAAAATCCGTTTACTTTAGGGTACTCCGGTCCGTTATCCCTGAAAATCCGTTAACTTTAAGGTACTCCGGTCCGTTATCCCTACAGATCCGATACTTAAGGGTTCCCTGATTACATTAAACCAATGACCAAAATACATTATAAGAAATTAGAAACGGTTCCGAAATGGTTCAAGCATTCTGAACTTGTATGGGGATTATCTGAGCTAATTTCACATATAAGATAAGTCGCAAACCATATCAGAACATCCTTAGTCGTGTGCTGAATTTCAAAAACGTATATACAGTGCCCTCAAAAGTATCGTAACCGTTTAAGGTTTTCGTATTTTGTGAAATGACATCACATACTGATTCACAGGGAAACTTTCCAAACATTTTTATTTTTCTGTTTTTTGTTATTATTAAGTTATGGATCCGGTTAACAGCGTTTCATAGGAAATATATAAGATATTATCACTCTTATAAGATGTTAAACCCTTTTTTTCCATAACCTTTACTGAAACATTTTTATTTAAAACATGTTACCCATTTTGAGTGTACCACATTTTTGTTTAGTTCAATGCTGCTCTAATGGTATCACTGCTTTGAAGACTGGTTCCAGTATTGGTGTATTTAACAGAGCTATAAACAAAACTAATCATGATAACTCGTTCAATTAGCGGGCCTGTGAGGAGTGGATCGAGGCAAGAGGAGAACAGAATAATTATTATGGGGAGGACAAAAGAAACAGACATTATATATCTATAAGTATTCATACTTATAAAATGGATGAGAGTAGAAAACGTTTAATTGAAAGAAAAAAAAATAGATAAGATCTTGAATACAAAAATATGAACAAATAAACATGATTACAGTAACAGAGGAGTGTGTGGTGACCTAGCAAGGATATAGCCATATTAGAGCTAACAAAGGTTTATCCATGCTGATAACATTTGTGATATAAGCTTTACAATAAATGTTACAGTATGAATTATAAGGATGTTACATCACAAGTCTTACTTAGTACGTCTGAGAAATTTTTAAAATTTAGTTTAAAGCAAAGAGAGTTAAGATGACTTAACATATATTGGAACAAGACTAAATTAGTGACTATGTAATAATCGTATACATTTTTGGTTAATCTATGAAAAATTCAAGATAGCACTGGAGATATGAACACAGAAGACAGTCTTTTATATAAATACTGGTATATTTCATTTATTATTAAAAGACAATATTATAATCAGTCTCAAACTACTCCGATAGTCTTTTTATAATTTTACTTTTCCTTAAAACACAACATTTACTAAGCAGTACGATACATGTTTGAAGCTGTGTATTCCAAGTATATATTCATATATTCGAAAGGGTAATCAGGAATTGACAAAGTAGTGGTAACACAATACAAACCCAAAAAGCCGTCAATCGTACATTTCTTGAACATGGAAAGAAGTGAAATATACTTGAAATACGGATCCAGCAAAGGGAAAATTAATCGATGACGTATTCAAGATAATTCCTTACTATAAAACCAAGAAAATAACAATATCAACAAATATTATTTTCCTGACACACTTTTAAGTATCCTACATTCTACAGATAGCTAAAAAAACTATCTCTTACACTGCTATCAAATTTATAGAAAAAAAAATTAATTTTATCCGAAGCTGAAAGCTATTAGAAAAAATGCATTACAAGAAAAGGATAAAAAAATAGTTTTAAAAAGTCGAAAACAGTTTATAAAGAGTTGGAAATATTTTTAATAGCTTAAGACTCGTCTTTGCTGAGTATTTAAGTTGTTAAAAAAAGTATATCCTATAAAGCCGATCCGATACAAGACAATCAGATATATGAACGCAAAAGATAATGATGTCAACAGGCAAAACGGCAGACAGCAACGGTAACAGGCCCTGTTATAATAGTTTTAGAATCATATCAATTAGCCATCCACGAAATAATATTGACAGAGATCTATAATCGAACAGATAACCATAGTTGCTTGCAAAAAAATGCCCAAGTTGAAGATTAAGTCTTATTTATAGCATAAGTTTGAAGAAGTATTATTTGTAAAAGTTTTAGCGGTAACTAGATCATTTCGAAATATGATATTTATGGACTAGCAAATCTAATAACAGTCAGCTTTAAAAATAGTATAAATAGTCCCCATTATTTCGTAGTTAAAACTTCAGTCAAATAAAGTGACAAGGACTTATAATCGAACCTATAGTACCATTGTTTTTTTTATATAGTTTATATTTCTTTTCTCAAATCAGAAGTAATTGATTTGTAATAGTGCTCTTCACCAAATTAGCAACCTTGTGTAAATTACTGGTAGACACCATCAGTCTTCGCTTCAACTTGTTATGAGCACCGTCAACTCTGGATGTATTGATGGTGCCAAGGTAAAGGTGCGTATTGATCCCAGGGTTGGCAAAATGTTCTTTCAACGGCACCCATGTTGACTCACGGTACGCAAACAGTGGGAAGTATCTTGCGTTCAACCCGTAATTATCAGTCAGGACACTCACGTTTCGCTCCCGTTCTTCTTCATTGAAACTGTTCATACAGCGATTCCATCTGACCATAAACGTATTCCATTCATCATCTTTTTAAAAAATATTTTTTGCATTTCGCCAACACGTTCTTGCTGATATGCCAACGGCAGATAAGAATTGTGCTGGATTTAAAAACTGTCTCTAAAGCACCTTTTAATGCCAAATCACGGTCAATAGGAATAATGCTAGTATCGAACTCCTCTAAATAGCACCAAAACAACTTCATACGTAATGTTGAAACCGCCCACTCCTAATTGGCTCGGGTTTCGTGTTTTAAAAACACACCGCACCCAAAAAATCTCTTATTGAAGTAATCCATGCCAACAAGGTGCAACAATGGTATACCAAATTTGTTGGTTTTATAAGTGCAATCCATCAAAAGCTCTTGAGGAAAACGCCCAACCATTTTCAAGGAATGAGAGTGCGCAAAAAAAGGTTTTTGATGGTACCGTTTCATTCGAGTTGTACGCGTAAATAAATCCAGACTCGGATTCAGAGAATGGATCCAAGAGAGCTTGCAAAGGAGAGCGAGAATCTAAATACTCTTAACGAATCTTCTGTCTGGCATTGTAAAGCGTAATAAGTCTGAAGTAATCACCAGGGAGGTTTTAGCGAGCGTCAATCAAGATATCTTGAGGTGAGCTATTAGCAATCGTCATATCCTTGATTACCTTCATGTGATTATCTCAATCGAGTATGCAGTGGTATGACCAGCGAGAAAATTAGCAGATTCATGATTATGTCCAGAATGGTTTAAGTGCAGGGTGAATTTGCAGTATAAACACCCTGATCTTTTCTCCCACTGCAACCGACCGCCCACTTGAAAGGGCAATTGATGCGTCCTGTCTTCGAAAGTATTTTACCGGTTGACTTACTGCTGTTTTTTTCATTGCGAACGCACTTGAAATCCAAAGACTTAAGTCGACGATCGGGGTAGTAACGAGAACGGCTTAAAGAAACAAGGGAGCCGTTGTCCTTGCAGCGATCGATCACATACTTTTCCAGAGTTTCGCAAGAGCTAAACTCAAGTTGAGAAGGGGCAGAAGTAGACAAAACGACGAAGGTTTCGCCCTCGAGTTTTTCGTCGAGATCATTGTCGTGATCATCGTTAAGATCATCTACTTCGTAGACGCTTTCAAAATTTCTTCTGGTTCGAAAGGGAAGGGGCTCCTGCAAATCATCGTCAGAAAGGTAAGAGGTGTTTTCGTTTGATAAAGAAATTAAAACAATAAAAGTCAAGACAAACGTAACGGGATTGGGATGAAAGTAAAAAGGTACAATTTATTAATGCTTTGACAGAGCAGTCCCGCCGAAATGTCACAATATAAGTGAAATCAAATACGCAGTTCCATAGGTCAAAAAAGACCGAAACAAATCGAGGGGGTAAAAATAAGAAAAGAAGGGGTGAAAATAACAATTCCCTTATCAGGTCAAAGATTCTGTTTGTGGTGATCTGCTATATTGTTGCTAAATTAAATAATCCATATCTATGACATCAATACATTAAGAATGATGAAGGAATCAATTACCCATTATAGATAGTTAGTACTATCATATAACAAGGTTACAAGAACACAGTGACTAAGGCTTACTAAAGTTATGGAAGGACAATGTGTCTAAGATGACAGTACTTTCAAGTGTAACATATCTACAAAATAAGCAGTTAAAGCTAACAGGATACACACTGAGAAAATGATAACAACTTCAAAGATACACTAAAGATAGTGGCACAGCATATAGTGATTTTTATATAAGTACTTGTTCGTTTTATTTCATAATAAAGTCAATCTTATAAACAGTCTTATATTACTTATATGCTGCCTTATAATTTTACTTACCTATAAACACAACACTGTGTTCAAAAAAATCGGTTTTCAGGTTAGAGAATCTGGTACCTACCTCAAGATCTTTGTCATTGTCACTCAGTCTCTCACTCTCTGTACTATGAATGTCGTCAACAAAAAAAAATAATTTATTTTTGTTTTAAAAAAACTGATTGTAGAAGTCCCACACTGTTTCGACACCGTAAGCGAGAACTGCAGGCACCCGTTGATTTTGGAATAACTCACGCAGGTTTAAACCTGCAAAAACATTTCTATAATTCCCAAGGACTGCTGCTCTTGCCCGTTGTAATTTGGATGCAGGGAACAACTCCACCAACAACAAATCGGTAAGACCTGCGTCCTCTACAATCGGACCAAGAAAGGCTCCAACTTTCAACGCGAGTCGGATTGATTCTAACTCAGAACGTGTTGGGTTGGGTGAGTGAAGCACTACATTTTTGTTTGATAAAGATAAATAAGTTAAGGTGATTTTGAAAACATCATTGAACAACTTACAAGCATGTTGGCGCACGGTGAGCACCCTATCATTTATTAAAAAAAGGATCAAAGCCAGAAGAAGGTCTCGAACCTGTGATGCGGCCATGTTTACTTCTAAGAAAATATACTCCTTTACGACCGTATTCAACTCCAACTGCCCTCTAGCAACACGATCAAAGGGCAATCGAATGGCATTTGTGGTGGTTATGATTGCGTGTACAATAGCACCAGGAAAACATCGAAAACGGTCACCAACTAGAGAGAGATACAACATTAGATGCAGGTTACTTTAATCGAGTAACCATTACCATGGTAACAAACTTACCTTCATACTGACGGGCGAAAACGTCAGAGGGAGGGTCCGCCACAAAGGGAGCCGCAGGAGAAGCCGCAGGGGAAGTCGCCCCAAAGGGTGCCGCAGAAGGAGCCGCAGAAAAGGGCGCAGGAGTAGCCGCAGGAGGAGCCGTACCAGGAGCCACAGGCGAAGCCGCAAGGGTAGCCGCAGGAGAAGCCACAGGTGAAGCAGCCACAAAGGAAAGCCGCAGGAGGAGCTGCTGGCAGAGGAGCAGGAGGAGCTGCAAGAGAAGCCGCAGAAGAAGACGCCATAGAAGCAGGGGCGGCAAAAGATGCAGCGGCAGAGAACACCGGCCGAAATAGGGATCGATAAGAGCAAGAACGCTATCAGAAGAAGAAGAAGAAGAAGAAGAAGAAGAAGAAGAAGAAGAAGAAGAAGAAGAAAGCAGAGAGAGAAAGAAAGGGACTGAGACAATAGAAGCAAATTAGCGACAAGCAATTTGATTTGGACGCATATGCCATTTTTTGATTTAGATGTAAAAAAACGAGAGCTATCCAATGGTACTAGTCCTGAAGTCTAGACATCGGTAGCCATTGTAAAAAGTACGTTTAAATACCAGCATCTACACACACCTCATTTTCACGACTGGGTTCGATTCCTATAAGAGACAAGTTTAGGCTGCTGACATCGAATAAAATAAATTGGGATCCTAAATACATGTACTAATACAGACAAGCGCCGTTTTTTTAAATATTTTTTTTTGAAGGCCAATCTTTTTCCAAAACCTGCTTTTTAAAAAAATATAAATAATAAAATAAATATTATCCTGGAACTAGTGCAATTCGATTTTACTAAACTATCGGCAAGATTTTTTTTATTTTGTTCCGGTTTTACCTTTTCTTTTTTCCTTTTCTCTGTTTCAATTTAATTTCTCAATGAATTCTCAAACTCAGCAACAAATTTTTCTCATCTTCAAAATGTTAAGACAACAACAAACTGTTCTTTATGCATTTAGTGAAAACATTGCTGCCAAGAACCAAGAAATTGTAGATTTGTTGTACCTTACTGTCATTAATGTGCGTTTGCGTGGAGAACAGCAATTGCAGTACGACTTTTTTGCAGCCGATTTCTCGAGGAACTTGGAATGGCTATTACTTCCATGCCTTTGTTAATACTGGAGAAATTATCAACAGAACGTGAAATAACGGTGTGGGTGCCACAAGAGTGTCTGAAAGATACACTTTTTGGGAGGTACAACATCCCAACCTTAGCGACGACGACGAAAAACAAGTAGATTGCTTCCGTGCCCCATATCAAATGGGAACGGACTCTTTAAATTGGTTTGTCAGCAGGCTGTCTACTCATCCTGAATTTGATTTCAAGACACCAAACAACGTTCCTATCTCCATCCCGATAGCTACCTGTCTTTTAAGACTGGCCAATTGTCCTTTTGGATACAAAAACATGTATGTCCTGTATGGTTTTTTGTATGGCAGCTATACCAATTTCACGAGGCGTACGGTAAAAACCATCCAAGATGTGCTTAGCTATATGATGGATTGGCCTACCAATTTAGCCATAGCGAGCGCTATATCTGCTGGATTCAACGAAGCCCTCGGTGTGAGTATTCTTGATGCAATTGGTGCTATTGATGGCAAAAAACTTTACCATTCATAAGCCAACTCCAGCCGATGATGGAGCAGGGTTCCGTGACAAAAAAAAAACTACACCATTAAACTTACCGCTGTTTGTGACGATACATGTATGTTTACTTACATTCGCCAAGGAGACTCTGGTAGTAATGACCAATATAAAGATAAGAGTTGGAAACTAATTTACTTTGAATACACCACGGAGAAGTCACGATGCCTCAGCCTATAATTCCAGTGATCTCAGCTGGAAGATCATGAACAATCCTGGGCATTACTTCCCTAAATGAATTTATTTTCTCGGTGATTCGGCCTATCCTACCATTGCCAATTCGGTTACACCATTCCCTTAAAGTGAATGTCTCCGGGATCCGCGCAAGAGGTTATTCAACTATCCGCATTCAGCCAGAAGAATGGCCATTGAAAGAACTTTTGGTAAGTTCGTTCATCAGTGGAGATTCACACAATTCCATATTTACGTGTATAATAATTTGGATATCAATGATATCATCGGTTCGTGTGCTATTCTACACACTGCATGAACGGCAAGATGGGAGCTAGGTTTCGATGGCTTGGTTCTTGAGCCTGCTGGTCTTGTAGTTGGAGAGCAGGATGATACATGTGTTATAGGTAACCGTGCCCGCTTGGGCATCTTTAATCCAGCTTTCCTTAAATGTGTCAAGTACCAAATTTTTTTGAAAAATAAAACAAATTTATTATTGAAGAAAAAAGCCCATTATATGTTAGTCGATGTTATGAGGTTTATATTCATCGGACAAAGGATAAGTGATATCAAGCAAGTCTGACGGAACAGGAGAAACCGTCGTGACATTGCCATCGATCGCATGTCATTGGCAGAGGGGGTGGAGGCAGTGTTGTATGGGAGGGTGCTGTTGGAAAGTGTGCTTCTGACGACGATGTTGCTGGTGTTGGTGTTGTTGGCGTGGGTGTTGTTGTACGCGCTGGTGCTGCTGGCAGAAGGACTGTTGTACTGATAGTCATTGGCTTCAGGAATACCATTGACATCTGGGCGGAAGTAGTGGCTGGTGTGGTTGGTATAATTGTAGTCACTGTTTTCAAACGCATTGTAGCTGGTGGCGTTGTTGTTGCTTGAGCCGAAATCCCCTTTCATTACCATCAGCATCTGGCGCTCGATATCCAGACTGGCCTGCAACAGCACGGCGATGCGAGACTGCACCTGGTCCTGTTTGTCCATGGACTTCAACGGCTGACCAAAAAACGTTGTCGAAGGAGCAAGATTTCTACTGAACGTTCTACGCTCAGGCTCTCCACGCTTAAAACAACGTGCCTCAATCTCCTTAATAGAGGTCACCAGATGCTCGATCGATCGGTTGACCCCTCTACTTCTACTGGCAGCCCCATGAGTCACACCCTCCTCAGCACTATTGTCTTCGACGGTCCTTCCTCGTCTAGCACTGACAGCCTCACCACGAATATCGATCGTCTCTCCAGGAAGAGAGGAATACACAGTACGTGGGATCACGGTGGGCATCTCAATGGTGGCGTTCTCCATCGCATCATGGTAAGTCCAGTTTTCAATTGGTTCCCTACCAGTCGCATTCAACCTGTCATTTCGATGTCTGAAGGCAGCACAGAAAGCAGAACACTTAGACTTTAAAGCACTCGTAGACATTCTTTCTTTGGTGCTGGTTTTGGTGTTGAATGCGTGCAACATGACACGGTACAACTCATTTCGTTCAGCTGAAGTACGAGTGGACTCCAGCCGGTTGTTGTTATTAGCATACAATTCAAACAGGGTAAAAGTGCTGGCTTAATTCCAGTTGCAGTGACTGTAGCTCGTATCTGAAACTTAATAGTGGCAGCAGCATCCGTGAAACCAGCATCTGTGGCATCTGCAGTGGCATTTGCAGTGGTAGTAGCAGTGGCAGTAGCAGGAGCAGCAGGGAAAACGGGGGCCGCAGCCGGAACGACGACAGGAACCTTTTCTTCTTCTGAAACAGTATTAGCATGCGACGGTTGCTACCATAGCCTACACCATTAGGTGTCACTTAAATAAATTGGAAATTAATAGGGTTGTTGTTGTTTTTTGATTGTTCATTTTAAAAAAATGAAGGTAAGGAAACAGTAATAAAATTTTATTTTGTATTTTGGCATTTTAGTTGTCTATTTTAGGACCGTTTATTTCTGGAGGCTTCACATTCGATGCCCAAAGATTTTTCATTTTTGAGCAGTAGATTGATAATAAAAAAATATGGGAACATTGTTTTTGACAGAATTCAATTTAGGAAAAAAATATTGATAAAAAAACATTTTTTTTAAAAAAAAACGGAGCTTGTCGATATTAATACATCTTCTATTTAAGATCTCAATTTATTTTGTTTCATGTCAGCAGCCTAAATCATACAAATCTGAGAATTCTGGTCCGTTATCCCTCAAAATCCGTTGACTTTAGGGTACTCCGGTCCGTTATCCCTGAAAATCCGTTAACTTTAGGGTACTCCGGTCCGTTATCCCCACAGATCCGATACTTAAGGGTTCCCTGATTACATTAAACTAATGACCAAAATACATTATAAGAAATTAGAATCGGTTCCGAAATGGTTCAAGCATTCTAAACTTGTATGGGGATTATCTGAGCTAATTTCACATCTAAGGTAAGTCGCAAATCATATGAGAACATCCTTAAACGTGCGCTGAATTTCAAAAACGTATATACAGTGCCCTCCAAAGTATCGTAACCGTTTAAGGTTTTCGTATTTGGTGTAATGACATCACATACTCATTCATAGGGAAACTTTCCAAACATTTTTAGTTTTCTGTTTTTTGTTATTATTAAGTTATGGATCCGGTTAACAGCGCTTCATAGGAAATATATAAGCTATTATCACTATTATAAGATGTTAAACACTTTTTTTTCATAACCTTTACTGAAACATTTTTATTCTAAACATGTAACCCATTTTTGAGTCTACCACATTTTCGTTTAGTCCAATGCTGCTCTAATGGTGTCATTGCTTTGGAGTCTGGTTCTAGTATTGGTGTATTGAACAGAGCTATAAAAAAATTAATCAAGATAACCTGTTCAATTAGTAGGCCTGTGAGGAATGGATCGGGGCAAGAGCAGAACAGAATAATTATTAGGGTGAGGACAAAAGAAACAGACATTATATATCTATTAGTATTAATACATATATAAAAAGGAATGAAGGTAGAAAAAGGTTTATTCAGAGGAGCAGGAAAAATAGATAAGATCTTGAATACAGAAATAAGAATAAATAAACATGCTGTTATTTATCTTTATTGACAGATTGGGTAAACAAAGGTTGGGGGATCAGATTAACAAAGACTGACTATTAGTCATAGGCCGTTCCCAAGCAAAACTTTTTTTACGTTTTGGGAACAAAAGTATTTAGCTCAAAATAGTAATTTAAACTATAAAAAAACATTTTACCAGCCAAAATTTATGGGGGGTTGGGCAATTTACAAATTAGTAATTTATACCCTCGTAGGTGGGGGCTATAAATTACAAAAAAGTAAAAACATGTGTGACATGACTTAAAATAATATTTCTAATTACTAAACTAGCATGTCTTATTTACTGGTTGTATATGGGCCACATTGCTATCCTCAGTATACTAAAATTATAAGCTAGTACTTATACTGGGGGGACCAAACCTTTTTACAAATCGAGTGATTTGTTTTTTGAAAATAATGTCTGCTTGGGAACGGCCATATTTAGTTTGGGACATCTTTGGGGTAGCGGGAATGAGCACATATAATTTCGCAGATAGATACAGAGGATAACATGAGCTGATATTATTAATGTTTTATAAGGGAGTTCAAAGGCAGAGTTACCAAGGGAACGCATGTTAAATGGTTTTACGAGCACAAGGGACAACGGAGATACATTATTTGGAACACAGGCGTTAGACAGGATACAATAGTGATGTTTGACAGTGACATGTGCGACAGGAGGCAGAGAACAGGGAACAGGTGGAACAGGTGAAACAGGAACAATGGGCTAGTTGGGTTTCAATAATGGTCTGAGACATTTTGGATGATTATATGCAATTGAAACATAGGCGGTTTATGACAGTCCTCTAACTATCAACCAGCGGGTTGACCGATCGTCTTTCAGTTTTCGATCGGCAGGTTAACCGTTCGTAAATTATTTTTTGGCCGGTCGGTTGACTGGTCGATATTTAATTGCTAAAACGTGGCTGTATTGTTCGTTATTTCAAAATATATGGAGCTTTTACAAAAACTGCGATAGCAGAAGGTCAATTATTGTGTCCAAGGCCTATTTGTATATTGAGCTGCAAATTTTATGGCTAGAAAAATAAACGCATTTTCAATTTTTTTTTACGCAATCTCTGCCATAAACTTGATATAGTCATACTCCTGATTATTATTCCGCCTAATCAGGTGTGCAAGGAATGTCCAAAAAGACAGAAGTTTACTATTTTGGTTGCCTTGGAATCTCCTGTAACGTCTTACCCAACATAATAATTGCCTGTGTTGAAGTTACGCAACTCCTTGTAAAGTATATCACTACAGGTGTCTAGTCCTAATGTTGTATTTTGTACGCATTATAATTAACCTGACTAAGTATTTCGATACCATGTCTTATATACCAAATAATGCGATTCGAATCATTTCTCATGGAAAACAATTAATATAACCTGTCCCTAAGCTTGAACCTGATAAACTTTTTGCTCTTTTTTAATTAAAGTTTTATACCACAAAAACCGTGTTGCTACAGATTTCTGACAGACGGACGATTGTAACATTGATTTGAAACATAAGCAAATAGTTTAAATATTTGGTTATAAAAACGTTTTACTGATAGCTATCAAACATTATTAGTGCTAAAATATTAAAGCGGGGGATTATAGGGAAAGCCCGTCGTTTGAAAGAAACAAAAAGAGCAGACAGTAATTTTGTAAAACTCGACTTCGATCTGTAAAACTAGCGGAGTGTAGTTATTATTTTATAAGAGATAAAAATGGCTGATGATTTATTAACATAAAGTGATGCTATTTATAATAGTGTGTCACGTGTTTCCGTAGCATGATAGATCCAATATAAGGCTATAAGATGACAACGAAATGCTTTTAATTTAGACATCTTACCCGTCTTTTGAAACGTAAAGCAATGAATGCCTATCGGTTTTTTTCTTACCATTTTGTGCGTATACAATGATCGTGGAATAGACATAAAACAGCTATTTCCGATAAAGTAGCGACAGTATTTAGTATAGGTCTCGGCTACTATTAAAAGAAGAACGCGAAAAAGAAAAATAGAATAATTCGAATTTTGCACCTACATACAAAAAGTCGCTTTCCGACAGGTACGCGATTGAATCCAAAATGCACATTGAAAGGTGGTGATGGACGTCAAATTTTTTTATCTCTCACTCACGTTATTGTTCGACAACAAAAAAAAATATCAGAAATAACCGAATTAAATAACGTGCATGTTAGTATCAAAAGCGAATGTAAGTACAAGGTAAACCAATCATCTTATAACAGATAACCAATTATTTTTGTTAGATCCAGAAAACCATGGCCATTTAATTAGTCAATGTTTGAGAATGTCAAACATTCAATTGCCATCCGAAGAAGGTGAGCTCTTTTTTTATCTTAAAATTGTATATATATTAAGATGTACATAATCAGAACAATCTACGGCCTCGCCAATTGAGGAGAGACCAATGGCTGTGCCACGAAAAAGAATGGCAAAAGAAAGCCAAGAGGGTTGCTCTTCTGGCAAAAAAAATCGTACGCCACAAACCCATACCTTGATGACGAGGCCTCGTGTCCAAATGACACTCCAGAACCCGATAGAACCAGTGTGGTCGCACCAGTAGAGGTGTCTACCACCTCCTCAAAGGAGGCCGATGCTATTATCACGCCAACTGTCGCAATTCGACAAAACATGTCGATTTTAAGCTCTCAACTGCGGCTCAAGGCAATCAGACTATTAAAAATACCTACTATGACAGCAACTACCGAGCAATAAGATATAGACAAGTTTCTGAAAGGCATCTTCTTTTACTTTAATGCCGGTCAGACATACGATGTGTTGGGAAAGTGCATCCAATACGTCGGATGCTATCACTTTTTCTGTTTCTTGGAAGAATCCAAATTACAAGGCAAAGGATTAGAGTGCATCTTCATTGTAATGTGCCAAAACGTAATCTGTGACATTTTTGAGCATTCATCTCCGACTAGTACAAGTAATATAAAAGGAAATTTATTTATAGCCAGATTTTTTTAATGTGGGGAGAAATTTTTTTTTTTTAAGAAAATTTTTCAGGGAAATATATTTTATTTGGGGGGAGTCTATATTTGTTTTTGTATTTTTTTTTTTTTTTTAGATTGAAAGTCATCAAGGAGCAACTAAACAGCACGTCTGTGGGATCGATATTCTTTGGAAAACTTACTGATAATATCTTCAGCTTCCATGACATCGTTACCCTTGCTGTAGGCGTCAATATATCTATAAGAACGATTATAATATCGTCTATTGATTTTAGGACCGAAAACAGCCTCATCATGGTCAAGAAACTCTTCGATTCTTGACTTCAGAGTGTCAAACGAGTAATCACATTCTATTCGTGCAAATCGTTTAGCTGCACCCCAATGTCTTTCAATCCAATTGCACTCACAATGGTACTTGTGAATATGACCTTTCAAATACATAAATTAAAATAAACAGCTAGTTGGATCTATTTTCAAAATAGTCTTAACTATATCTTTTGAATATGAAGTGTTTCTACTTAGTACATAAAGTTTGTTTTATTCTTTTTGTGCCTTACAGTGTTGATCATATTTGATCTCAGACTCTGATATAACGGGTTGTGGCACTGTGTACTTTATCTAACGAATACGACCCTTCAAATACATAAATTAAAATAAACAGCTAGTTGGATCTATTTTCAAAATAGTCTTAACTATATCTTTTGAATATGAAGTGTTTCTACTTAGTACATAAAGTTTGTTTTATCTTTTTTGTGCCTTACAGTGTTGATCATATTTGATCTCAGACTCTGATATAACGGGTTGTGGCACTGTGTACTTTATCTAACGAATACGACCCCTCAAATACATAAATTAAAATAAACAACTAGTTGGATCTATTTTCAAAATACTCTAAATTATATCTTTTAAATATGAAGCGTTTTTACTTAGTACATAAAGTTTGTTTTATCCTTTTTGTGTCTTACAGGGTTGACAGTAAATGTCCTCAGACTTTGATTTAATAGGCTGCGACACTACGCATGCGGGTACTCAAATTGAGAGTACAGGCAGTAAGCATTTCATGGTCCGAAGGCGGCAAATACTATACGCGGGACAATACTATTGGTCGGAAAAGAAAAATTTAAAATTTTGAACCTGCTTGTGACAATTATTTCCCCCCACACCTAAAATCCAGTTGTAAAAATCCCGGACACACTTTTTTTTTTAGAATAAAAACTTCATATTCTCATTTTAATCATGATTAAAATGATGTCTGTCCAAACATATTGGACTTTAATTATGAGGAAAGTGTGGTGGTCCAGTTTTAACGTTTCTCTCTGCTTAAAATTTTTTTTTGGCATATTGAAGTCCAGATGCACTCTATATAAGAAGCACTTGCAAGCAATCAAAGGTAAAACATACATGGCCTATTGCATACTTTAAAGATTTAACCTTCTTCCAATAGACGGTCAATCCAGTAAATACCAGACCAGACTTTTAAAAGCTGCCGGTAAAAGACTCAATGTCTTACTTAAGGACTTTAAGTACGGCGCTCTTGCCATTGTAATTCCTAACTCCGTTGCAGCCTTTGAGCGATGGAGCTGGGAAAAATTCCCAAAAATTCATTAGTGTGATTAAGCAGGATAAAGCCTTAACAAAGGAATTACAAGATCTTCAGCTTCACTCCTCTTTCTTAGAAAAAACTGGAGAATTAAATTACGTATATTATAAAGAAAGCGGCTAAATTCGTTCCAATCATATTCAAAATAATAAAGAAGTTCGTTTTTGCTACTTGGCTTTAATTCAAGGTCGTAGTGTTTCATTGATCCTAATTGTGACACAATAAAATATCAATACGAAAGACTTTTTTTTTTCATCCTCTCTTATCATTAACAAGAGCCACGGCTCTTTGCAAGGTAATTGACAAGATAATGGTAGTAATGTAGTGTGAAAGACTAAGGCGGTGCGTCGGTCCATGAGAGTGCCAGGTCCTATGAGAAGGAACCAGTACGAGATTTTTCTTTCATGTATAGCACCACCAGACAAATGTGGGAACGATACATGCAAGAACGATATTCTACTTAAAACAACGAGCTCTTTTTAATGGTTCTATGCTTGATCCAAAGAACGATGATCCCATTGACTTATTTGTCTTTTAGTACCTTACATTACGCGCACTACACTATTCTTCCCTCTGAAGGCCAAGCCTTGACACACATAGCACCCTTAATGAAAGTCGGAACTACATAAAGTTATAATGAACGCCTTCGAGGCTTTCTAGTGTTATATTTCTAGGGCAAACTTGTTTATTCGGTTTCATAGTTTTTATGAGTCTGAAGTTAGATGAATAGAGTCTAATGTTAGACTCATCTCTTAGATATACGGTTACCATATGTAAGAATCCGGTTCAAAAGATAATCGACACTAATTTTTGAGAGCATCGACGGTTTTTTCTATATAAGATTATAGGAATTAATAAACAAGTTCTAGTTCATGAGCGTTAAATTAGCCGCATGGTAAACATTGGCGCGATGGATGAGATTCTATCTCCCTGTATTAGGAGCGAAATATCAGCTTGATACCGGAATATTTGAGTGGATGACCCTATTTTGGGGATATTTATCAAATTGCGTAAAATAGTTTGCTTGTTTTGATTTCTCATTAATATACAATTGGCGAATGTCAAGAGCTGAAAGGCCGACAGGACAGACAGAATAATACTTGCTTCCAAAAACAGAGTTCTCCACCGAATGAAATTTAACATTTTTACTAAAATATAGCTAAAACTAGTACAAAAATGATATGATCAGTTTTGACCACATGACTAATACGTTCATGTTATAAATTTCCCAGAATCAAGTGATGCAGTGTATAGAATATATTATACACAACCACAGCAGCCATTGCCTTTCTAGGCTGAGTCACACACGGTTGAATGATAATCCCAAAAATAAATGAAATCCATTGGATACTATTTTTTTTAAAAAAAAAAGAATGCATAGCGTCCCCCCAAGGCTCCCCATTAAGACAAATTTGTGCATCATTGTTATTTTGTTTACATCCCAAGTGTCCCCCATCACTTCAGATCCGCCCCCAAATCATGTTTGCATGACGTGGACGGCTTTTCAAATGAACTTAACAAAAAATTAAAAAAAAGGTCCTTTACGTTTTTTTTTATAACAAAATAATGTGTGAATAAATATATCCAAAAGTTTGGTAATCTTACGATTTTTTCCAAACTACAACGCGTGTTGAGAAGCCACCAAATGCTACCGAATTTTGATTTGTGAATACTCAACGTCGAAGAAGTGTCGTAATCCGAAGAGATAGGAGGTTATGACATGTCTAGCACGAATTCAACGCGATTTTGTTCATGACCAGCAATTACAAAATCGTCACCTGGTAGTCTGCGAGTTATAACGTTGCCAGCAACATCTAAAACGCAGCTTTCATAAATACTTGATTGTGGACCTTGCGAAAAGGAGTCATGACAAACGAAATCATATGCTTGGACGAGGAAGTCTTGGCCGTTTTTCATAACAATTTTACCAAGGGAAAGACCGCTTGACTTGGAACTGTTACCATTGCGAAAGACACCAGTAGTTCCAAGTGCAAGCATTTTCGGGCTGTTGTTGTTGTCTAATAATGCAAGCTCGCTTTGATTAATCGTTGCATCAAACGATTCCAGAACTTTGACGCCACACGTTTCCCAAACTGAAGAAGACGAATCCATAACGAATAAACCACCTTGACTGATATGACGAAGCATGAACTCTTCGGCAAATCGAACAGCAACATCTCGCCCACCGTTCTGTCTGTTAGTATGGCACAACAGCTCACGCATGAGCTTGTGTTGCTGCTCACCTCTTTCAGTCTCGGTATGAGGACCACCGGAAAACCGTTCAACATCTTGTTAAATATGGATCAATAAATGGTATATCAGTCGGTTGCACAATGACGAAAAGTTCATTTTGGTGATAGCTTCTGTTCCAGCAGCAGCAGATCTTCTTCTAGTCAAAACGGTCGTATGATGTAAGTTGTCCATAGCTGTGATAATCTTTGACACAGTTATATCTAATATTTGCTTGTAGTAGTGAAAATTGTCGATTTTTTCCATGTATACCAGTGAAGCGAGTAAGCCGAGATTGTCAAAGCATTCAAACATGGATGTAAACGAATCTTGATTTTCATCGAACAATGAAGGATTGAAAAAGTTTGCTTTTTGCAAAAGTGTTGGGAGTAGTTGTACGAGGATTTTGAAATCTCTTCCGACAAAAGAGCGAAATGCGGTTAATGAAGATGTAAGGTTGCGATGCAATGCTTTGGAGTTGTAGTTTCGGAACAATTGAGTTAACAGTTGAAGCTGTACATCCTTTAAAAAGAAGTGATGAGCGAGTTTAAAACAGTATTTGGTCATTCCCAAAAGCAAAGTGTGCAAGATTTCTACAGGCCAATCTTGAGACAAATCGACCGCCTCCAACTTAACAAATCCTCAGCACCTGTCAGCTTAAACCCGATTTCTCCCCATTTGTTCGAACTTCCAGGTTCTTTTATGTTTCCTTGGTTTGTTACCCGCCATCTGTTAGGAAGATAAACCGGGGATGCACGCTCTGGTTGTTCCGGGTTTACAAAGAAAGAAAATCTTCTAATGTTCTTGACTCAGCAGTGTACGTTTCGGAGCTATACCTCAAGGCTATTGGCTGTTTTCCAGTGGTCATAGGCTTTGGTGGATCAGCTTGCCAATAACAGAATCTACATGGGTGATTAGCCCTTGATCCTTTGCTTAAGGCTAGTTCCGCCTGACGAACGTTGTCTCCACGAAAAAACAGTACATGTGCAATCACAAAAACATTTTTTTGAAGTTCGGCATCATACATCACTATTCCTTTTTCCAACTCGAGTAAATCTTCTGTCTAAGGCTTAACCATTTCCATTGCGGTGACTTTGTGATTACTGGTACACAAGAAATGATTTTCGTACTTGTTGCTCTCCTCAAGATCGAACGCAGCAATGTTCATCACCCAGCTGTCGAAACAGTTCCATTTTTTAGATCTATTGCTGCTAGTATCGTCCGAAAACAAAGAAATAGGAACTACCCGAACTGTCATTTGTCGATTCGAACTGACATATGGTACTCGCTCACGAAACTTAAGGCCTTCAGTCATCATGACAAAATGGCGAGGAATCAGTTGATTGAAAGATGTATATATCACTTCACCATTATTGTCAATTATTTTGGAGCATAATCGAGGATGGCATTGTTCATGAAGCTGCAAAACCGTCATACAAAAAAGTATATCTGTTACGGGAATGTTGGATCCAGTTGAATCAATAGCTGCTGACTGGACATTATCTGTAAAATCGATGGGAAAAACGTTGACAAAGAGGCCATCGTTCACTGTCAGAAGTTTAGCGATAATATATAGCTGTTGTTGGCGTTGTCGTTGATTTGGGCGGGTACTGACTACATCACCAATCCAAAAATCCGTATCAGCATTTGTGTATTCTTTAGCTACCATTGGCGACTGGAAATGTTTATTATCTTTCCATTTCCGTCCTTGATTCAAATGATAACGCTGGTTTGAAGTGAAATCTGGCAACGATTTAAAAAGTTTAGTTTTTTGCTGATTAGCCATAACCAAACGCAAATGATTCGAGGGCTTTATGAAAAATAATTCCACAGACCGGTCATCTCCCTTTGGAATAGTAGCCTTATCAACTTCAAGACGAGGGAATTTTCTTCTGGTGTCATGGCTTTTGCAAATACGATCATCCTTTGGTATGTTGCGCAGAGGATTAAATCCTTCTGGTCTTGGCTGAATCAAATCCCTTTCTTGATGGGATATTGTAATCAATTCGCGCAGCAAATGCATGGTCTTCTTTATTAATCGGATGGATGTTCTGTCTTGTGAACCCTTAAAGAACATCAAGATCTTCATTTCCATTTCATTTTTAAAAGGATAAAAAGGATTAGAGCTAAAGACAGATGTACTTTGATAGGTATTAGGTCCTTCAACTTCATCATTGCCTGACTCAGAAAGAGACTCATCATCAGATTCAAACGGATAGGCAAGGTTAGCACCGTCATCCTCTTCCGAGCTATCAAAATAATCATTGGCATCGGCGGTTTCAGTGGTTTCATCTACTGGATTATGGTATCGTTTGCAGGAGTACTATCAATGATGTTTTGGTAAGTATATGTATTTTTTGAAGTCTTTTTTGTTTTTATAGTAATTCTTACTCAACATGTGCGTTACTTGCACGCCCATGGATGATTCTTTGATGACGGTTAAAGTTAGTATTGGTTGCGAGATTTATGTTACAACTTGTGCAGAAAGTATCATCATTGTGAATAGAGAATACGTTGAAAGACATTGCTTTGCGTTGTGAGTATAATTGAAATTATGAAGTTTGGCAAAACATTTTCACTGCCTTCATTTATAGATTTGGTCTCATGCAGTGTAACAAAATGCTGATGCTTTTAAATTACATTTTTCTTTTTTTTTTCTTCTTTCTCTCTTCTTTCTTTCTTTTTAATCAAAAATATGATTAACTTGCGTTTTGGTTTTAAGAAGCCATCGTCTTAAGGTAATTAATACACATATTATAAGAACCTCGTTAACAGTTCATTAATCAACAGGAAATTGAATGCAAGTATTGCTTTGTGTACTGTGGGTAATATACACGCGTTTTTGTTAATCCTTATTTTCTGTGCATTTATTAACATATTATATCTTCTCCAAAGCTGCTTTTCACTCTTGGCGTTCTGAAACCTAGTAAGGTATGACATTTCCATCTTTTTCATATCATTTTTTCTTTATAAAATGATTTTTTTTAGTGTATTGTTCCCTCTGTTTCTCCCTCTCTTAAAATTACAAGGTACGCGTGTTTAGGATAATACCAATACTACCTTTATGTTCTCTAACATGCTTTTTACAATAGTATCTTCCTCTTTCATATTTTGGTATTTGCTTTTATCGCGTTACGACTGGGCATCCCCATCCAAAGCAACCGTTTTTTATGATTATTTGTATACATTTGTATCCAATAAAATTTTATTATTTTGATGCTACGTAATCGCTTTTATATCGTTTTTTGACCCCCAATGAAGACCCCCAATAGACCCCCAATAGACCCCAATAGACCCCCAATAGACCCCCAATAGACCCCCAAAGAGCACCCCCAAAGACCCCCCAGCTCACTTCCCCCCATTCCCAAAACGGTTCGAAATCATTCACCGATGTTTACAAATAAACCTGCAAAAAAATCCTCTGGGTGTGTAAGTAGGAGTCACTTGAAATTAACTTGCTACTTCCATATTTTTTTGGATGGAAAATGGGAAAACGTGCTTAAATACTAGCGAGTACGGAGGAAGTTATTAAAAATATCACCAATTGGTATGGTTGATACTTTTTTGCCAACAACCAGTACTGATAAATAATTTTAATAGTTTTAGCATCATAAAAGAAATGTCTCCACTTCACATGGGGTAAACATCAACGGAATTGACACCGTATGTACCTTCACAATTTTTTAAATACATAAAAAACTCGACAATATAAACAAATAATACTTTCTCGGACACTTCTAAAGGACTGACCCAGTTTAGACAGCTTAAGAAGAACACTGTAGGTTCATGGAACAAGTATGAGAACAAAACACCAATTAATCGCCACCAGCCAAAAGATACCTTAATAAAAGTATAATTTACTTAAAGGGAAAAATAGTTTTCAGAAGTCGAAAAACATTTTTAAAGAGGTAGGAATAGTTTTAATAAAATGCCAATAGCCTGGGCTGTCTAATTACATTGTTAAAAAAGTCTCTACCATAAGGGAGGTAAGACACGACACAGTCAGACATAGAAGCCAAAAAATAGTTGGGTCAACTACGCTAAACTTTTGACGGACACAGTAATAAGCCTTTTTATAATAATGCTAGCTTTAAATAGAGTATCTATCTACCAAACATTACGGACAGAAAACAATTATTGATCAGAAAACCAGAGAAATTAGCAAAAATGTCGATGTTACAGAATACCTATTAATTATACCATATGCTTAAACAAGTAGTACTTGTAACAGTTTCATAATTGACTAGCTCGTGTTGAAACAAAATATGAACACGAAACAGTCATTGTTTATGAAGTAAGTCTAAAATTGTTATATTAATAATTAAAAATCGCGTACAAATATTTGATTAACGACATCAAGTGAGAGCGGAATATCTGTGACGGTGGTAGTACTTGGTAGGGCAGCTTTAATTAAAATATAGAAATGAATCAGCAATGACACAAAGTGAGCAATAAATTTACTAAAAACACGAATAGTCAGTAGTTGCTGGAATTTTTTAACAAAGCAGCAAATTTTGGCAGATTTAAATACTTCTGTCCTTTTCCAAAGACTCTGTCAAATACATACCAGATAGGCAGAACATGAACTGACACAGTAATCAACGAAATACGCTATAAAATAAATAAAAAAGGACACATAAACAAAAACAGAAAAATATTTCTCAGAAATTGAAAAAAATTTCAAAGACTTGGGAAAATATTTTTTAGGTCTAGAATAATTATCTTTGAGCGTAAAATCTATTAAAAGAAGAGTAGAAAGGACGATAGTTTGTTTATATGTCAACTAGTGGTAATAAATGGCTAAATTGTAGCGATTTGTTACGAATTCGCTCATAAGTATATTGTAGTGACGTACAATATAAGCTCTAATAAGAAATCATCAAAAGAACAAGGCGATTATTTATACGTCAAACATTATCTTAGAGTGTATTTATAGAATGACCGCGCGTAAGAAGGTAATAACTTCTAAAGCATGAATAATGACAGGACTCTTTGTAACCATTTCCGAAAATATTTTAACCAAACAAAAAGATCTTCGGATCATGTTTTGATACAATAGTTGCAGTAACGATGGACAGGAAACCAAAAACTTCTGACAGTTTATTTAAAACTTCTTAGTAGGTTGCTAGTGATATAAAATTTTTTCAGTGTCTCGCCCGTGTTTGTGCCAAGTAAAAGAAAAATTGATCAATGACTGAGAAAAAAGTACCGACATGTCAAAAAAAAAACCAAACAATAGGTAACAATAGGTAAGTAATGACCATTTGCACAAAAACCAGAATAGAAGGCAGATTGAAATACTTTCAGATTACGTTAAAAACTACGTACACCGCGAGCAAAATCAGTAGTTAATGAAATGAATCCTTATTGAACTAAATGTGTCCTTGAATAAGTAAAAAATGAAAATATCACAAGATATTGTTTTTAAGACAGATTTAAATGACCACAAAAACAGAAGTAATTAAAACAACATCTTATGCACTTCTCGCAAGAGTTTGAAAACAGGAAACTAAAGTGTGGTATCAATCAGAAAGAGATTGCCAGAAGGAAAATATTTTATGGAAAGACAGAAAAGTCTTTCTTAGAAGTTGAAAAGTACTTAAAATGCTTATAAAAACATCGTAATAATGTAACTAAGCTGAAAAAAGTCACCCCAAGCTGTTTAAGCAACTACAAAAAAGTCCATCACCAAAAATGATCAAGTGAAGGACAAAATAATAAAGTAGGAACTATAAGGTCGGAGATTGTTGTGTAAAATATAACAAACGATATGTGACCACATAATTAAATGTCTGTTTAATCGATCTAGCACATAAGAGGGCGACGTCCTAGAAAATATAGTAAGGATTAAACAACATTAAACAAAGTACCAAACGTACGAAGCCAATATAGGAATTGGTGGAAGATACATATTCTATCAAAGGATCTTGTTCATCAACGGTTTTTGAAATAATTTCAGCGTAGGCCAGAGAAGTATTCCACCAAGTACAACGAGTTTACAATCATCATACAATCGTCATAAAGTCTATATGGAGTAATTACAGAGAACGAGATAAGGTTTTTATCGGCCGTATAAATGAAATGAGACATGCTGAAGAAGATCTGGTATTTCCAAGCGTCTTTTTGTGTGGGATTTATTGTTATTCCATCAATATTCTCAAAGAATAGACATATTGATTAAAGAGACGAAAATGGTCTAAAATAAGTTTGTTACGACCACATCCGAAAATGAAGGAGAAGCCGAATGGATTTAGATTACGATGGAGAGTATATCAACTACACGTAATGTAAGAAAAACACCAATTGACGCATTGTGGGACTAAAAACTTTATTGAAAGCAAGAAAAAAAAGATAATATCATAAAATAATAGTTTCTTAGTGACGTTTATATGATGGGACCTTGATAAATCGCTCTCCCATGACATGCTATTAATCTTCATAACTGTTAAGAACCAACCGTCTAAACATGGCGCACTGGCAGAAAGAAAGGCAAACAAAAATAAATCTTTTACATAAATACAGTATATACAAAAAAAATATATTAAAAGTCTGAATGAATTTATAACGTCATGGGAGCAGTGCAGATATATTCAGAATCGTCTACAATATGTAAACAAAAGGCCAGATAGGTCTTGTTATCAAATAATTCATACAAAAATGATGAAGTCATAAAATTTTATCAAGCCTAAAAGATTGTACAGGTCACATTTAAGGAGAAATGTCATGCTACATATCATACATAGTTATGGATTTTAAAGAAAAACCCATATACGTTACTTGGAATGAAAATGGACAAGGACCAAAAAAAAAAAAAAAAAAAACCAGCAGAATATTGAGAGCAACATAAAATCTAAAAGCGTCAAGAGGCAAATACAATAACGTACCCAGGTTGATTAAGGTGACAAGAGACCCTTGTATTCAAGAAAAAGGTAATTACCAAGACGACAGACAATTCAATTTACCAAGTAACTAAGACAACAAGATATCTAAGGCGACGAGATATCTTGGGCAACAATATCAGGAAGATAATATGATATCTATGACAGCAAGACATACGGGATAACAGTATCTCCAAGACGTCAATGTTACTAAGGTAACGAAATAACCAAGGCAATAATGTGTCTAAGGCAACGAAATCGTTCAGACAACATGATATCCACGACAACGAGAAATATAAGACAACCAGATAAATTAGACAGCCAGATATCCAAGGCAACGACAAATCTAAGCGAATATTATATCTAAGACAAAAGATACCTAAGGCAACGGATATCTACGACAATGGATAACTACGACGACGGATATCTACGATAACTTATATGTAACGCAACGAGGTAAATAGAACAACAAGATATCCATGACAAGAACATCAATTAAAAGACAACAAGATATTCGAGATAACATGAGACTTAAGACAACAAGACAATAGTGTTTCCATGACAAAAAGTATCTTGAACAACCAAACAAGTATGGAAACTAAATAACTATGATAACAACATTTCTAAGAGAATGGGATATCTAAGACGAGATGATTTCTAAAATGACAATATACCTTAGAATACCTGTAACTCACACAAAATAATACCTTAGACAAACAAATTTTTATGACAACAAAATCCCTATGACAACATGTTATGGAGACAACCAAATAGCTAAGACGACAAGTAGATCGCCAAGACAACAGGAATGGGGGAGAACAAGATATGCAAGACAACCATGTATGTAAGACAACTAGATTACCACGGTACCAAGTTATTTATGACAACCAGTTACAAAGACAACCAGTTAACTAGGACAATCAGGTACGTAGCAAAACAAGATATATATGACAACACGATAGTCTAGAAAAGAAGATATCTATGACAACTGCATATGTAAGGTAACATGATATATAAGGTCACAACATATCCAGGACATCATGATATCTAAGACAACAAGATCTCCTAGACAACCAGCTAACTATGACTACCAGATAATTATGACTAGGAGACAAATATAACAACTAGATAACTATAACAACTCAATATGTATCAGAACTAGACAACTATGACTAATGATCTCAATATGACAACACAGATCACTATGAATACAAAGATAACCATGACTAGCAGATATCTATAACAAGATACAACTATGTCAGCGAGTTAAGTATGTTGAATACATAACCATGTCAACTAGAAACCTATGACAACTAAATACCTATGACAACAGGATAAATATGCCAACTAGATTTCTATGCCAACAAAAAGAATAACTGCGACAATTAGATCATTAAGACAAATACAACACTTTGAAGATCAGTTATCACCATGACTATGATTCATCATAACGACCGATATTGAACACTATGACTATGATTATTCAATAAGACAACGAACATAAACTAGACAACCATCCAGATATAGACAACTATTATCTAATAGACAACTATCCTCACCAAGACAACAATGTAGCCGTTGACAACCATATTGCCTACGACAACAATATTGCCTACGACAACGATGTTGCCGTTGACAACCATATTGCCTACGACAACAATATTGCCTACGACAACGATGTTGCCTACGACAACAATATTGCCTACGACAACGATGTTGCCTACGACAACTCTGTTGCCTACGACAACCATGTTGCCCTCGACAACACTGTTGCCTACGACAACCATGTTGCCCTCGACAACACTGTTGCCTACGACAACCATGTTGCCTACGACAAGGGGAGTAAGAGGATATAGATAAGAAGGGAGATAATAAAGAGTATAAGTTAATTAGGGTATTAGGCGAAAATTGGGGGTTGGGGTTGAAGGGTTCTAGGGTGTGTGACACAGGACGGAGCTCCATTTGAGAAAAAACACAAAATCCTGACTGCTATTTGCTCAATATTAATTCAGCTGCACAAAATCCTGACTGCTATATGCTCAATCTGAAACATGCATAGTGCAGACAGCACCCTGTTACCAAGGTTCGGTTGTAGAAAGCCAGTTTTCAAGATGAATAAGCCTACGCATGCAAGATTTCTCCCAACAATCAGGTACCAATTCATTTCATAACCCAAAAAGTCAGACATCCAAAAGTCAATCACCCAAAGGTCAAGAAATTGAATTCCGGTTCCTGAATATTTAATTACCGCTCATGTAGTACCATTTTAGGACCATTTGGGCTTAAAAATTCAATTCCCGCTCATGTAGTACCATTTTAGGACCATTTGGGCTTAAAAATTCAATTCCCGCTCACGTAGTACCATTTTATGACCTAATGGCCATAAAAATTCAATTCCCGACCACGTAGTACCATTTTAGGACCATTTGGGCGGAAAAATTCAATTCCCGCTCACGTAGTACCATTTTGTGACCTAATGGCCATAAAAATTAAATCCCCGACTCTGTGGTACCACTGTGTGACCTATAGATCGAGATAATTCGATTCCCGGCGATGTCGTACCACTGTGTGATTTAGACATGGAGCAAATTGAATTCCGGACGATGTAATACCATGCCATAATTTTACCATGAACAGAAAAATATTAAATTGACATAATTGACATGTTGCCGAAAATCCTGCTAGTAGACACACACTACTGTATGTCATCGAGATAGTAATGTACAACCTCCTAACAGCCTACCTAAGAAAGCCCAGTCGTAGCTGTTATTATTCCTGTTGCTGGTATACTCCATTGATTGTCCCCAAAATGTGCAAGATGTCACCCAGTTACACCTACACCTAGATGGTTATTATATTATATGAGCCACGTGAATATCATGTGATCTCACGTGAATATCATGTGACCTCAACTGATTATGATGAGACCATAACAATGGCAAATAATACCACTTTTGCAGATCTATTATTTCGAATCTTGTACGTGTCTCTAGTTAATTTCAGAATAAAAGCTCAAGAACTGGTCTCTAGCAGAAAGAAACAAAGTGAATACACGCTAAAATGACTTGTACATGGACAAAAAAGTCCAATACTATTTTCTGCGACAGTTTCAAGGTTCCCACACTTTACGCATCGATTAACAGACACTAAGCGCGTGTCCCCAGTTAATTTCAGATTGAAAACGTATGAAATGGGCTCAAGCCGAAAGAAATAAGATCAATACTTGGTGAAATGAATGGTAAAATTAGAATATCGTGAAATATACTTTCCGGGTGCACTTTATAACAACCTTACCTTTAAAAGTCTGTTTGGCTTGGTCTTTTAAGTATTCTCAGTTAATTTAAAGTGGAAAAGTCAAAAAATGAGCTCTAGCCGAAAAGAATAAGGTGGAAGGTCGAAGTTGGAACAATAGGTCGAAGTTGGAACAATGTAGGAAATGTTTCTTTGAAAAATAGAATGCAACTTGACATTTCTACACCACATGCATACAGGAGAATAACACGTCCGTGCACGAGTACAGCACCTTGGTACTCATTCAAAACAAGTGAATAACACGGCAGCGCATGTTTAAGACACAAAAATCACGTGTATAACGCGTCCGTTTAGCTCGATAAAGCATTCCACGCCTGTACATAAAAAAGCAAGGTATGTCACGTGAAAGTCACGTGTATTTATAGTAATAGGCGTGTGTTGTACTACCCTGCTGACGCGAAACTCCGCCAGAATTATAGCTTAGGGGGGAGAGCGTCGGTCTTTAAAAGCGGGGTTTAGGGGTTCGACCCCGGCCGGCTTCACTTTTTTGCACTTTTGACATGGTAGCTTTTAAGCGTGATCTTCCCTACCAGTGTATTCCTGAGACTGAGGCGATTCTCCCACATTTTTTTGCTAAAGATTTAATAAGAAAAATATTTCGGAATATTTAATTTCCGATTACTAGTCATAGTCGGTCAGTGACACTCAACTTTTATGTAGAACTCGAGTCGGTGGAGTTGATCAACGCAAGGGAATTATTTTTTTATGCTATTATTCGTTATTAAGAAGGATTATACGCGTAAAACCAAAGTTTTACAAGTGCAGGGGCCTAGCATAGGCTATGGATGCACGATCATTGCCCACCTATTTGGCTATGAAAGGTAACTTTGCTGCTAATTGTACGCCACTCTATGTACAAAGCCCAAAGTTCATTTAAACCAGATTGGGTTAACACTAAGGCTCAATAAAGGACATAATAATGAAAGGGGGCTGTCCCTGTATGAATTCTCTTTCATTTACTTGTTGAACTCTTATCTTGATCGGTAAAATGTTAAAGAACACTTTTACGAGTCTAATTTTGAAAGTTACAGAATCATTTTTCCGAAGGCCATATTATAGTCTACAGCAGAGTCTTATTAGGATCTAAAAGAGTGGTCTACCACCCGAAAAGAAATAAAATGTCTCTCGCATCCAAACACGTCTGTATCGCGATAGAACACGACTACAACACGTCCACACGCGTGTTACATGTTCATACAGGTACAAACAAACGCGTAACATGTCAAAATACGTTTAAATGACATCAAAGTACGTGTAGAACGCGTCTGCACATGTCGGCAACACGAAAAATAGCGTGTAAATAAACCAGCAAGGCGTGTCGTGTTATAATAATGTAGTTTTAGGTACCACTGCGCTTTTCCTATACTAGAATTAATTTTTTTTATATCTCCTGTTCTTTTAATGTAACATTTAACCCTTGTTGAGGGATAAGGTTAAGCGGACACATGGATAGTTGGGTAAGAGAGTGAGAATAAGGGACATTGAGACAAGGGATGGGAAGAGACAAGATTTAGGGATAGGGTTATGCAGACACAAAGTGAAGTGAGAAGATAAGTGACAGAGAGAAGGGTAAGGTAGGTGTAAGAGTAAGGAGATAGTCAAGGGAGGGCAGAGACAAGATTTAGGGATAGGGTTTCGTGGACACAGTATTTGTAAGTAGAGAGAGTGAGAAGAAGGGGTAAAAGAGGGGTAAGAAGGAAGAAGAAGGAAAGGGGAGTATCAGTAGAGAAGTTTTAGGGATAGGTGTTGGGTTTACAGTTTATTTCAGGGTAAGTGACGGTGTGGGAAGTGATAAATGAGTGAAAGTAGAGTAGTAGAGTAAGTATTGAGCGAAGGAAGGATAAGCAGAGAGTTTTAGGGATAGGGTTTCACTGAGACATGAGTAAGTGATAAGGGAAGATGTATGAGTGTGAAGTAGAGAGATAAGAGCAAGGGAGTGAGAGAGGAAAGACTTAGGGATAGGGTTTCATTGACACGAGATAAGTGAGTAGACGGACTAAGGGACAGGGTTTCTTTGACACGAGATGAGTAAGTAAGAGTGGATTGGGTGTGGAAGAGTGGGAAGAGTAAGGGATAGGGTTATACGGACACAATATAAGTGAGTAAGAGGATAGAATTAGGGATAGGGTTTCTTTGACAGGAGATAAGTGAGAAAGGGAGGAAAGACTTAGGGATAGGGTTCTACAGACAAGAGATAAGTGAGTAAGTAGGGAAGACTCAGGGATAGGATTATACATACACAATAAGTGTAAGTAAGGGGCAGTTAGGATTAGGGGTTGCGTTTGATGAGGAGTAAGTGACAGAGGGGTAAATAAGAGTGAAGTAAGAGTGATTGACAACAGAAAGAGTAGCTACATGAACTACAAGAGATAAGACACAGTAAGAGATGCGCTACATGAACTACAACACGTAGAGAGTGAGTGAGGTAGAGGTTAAGTGACAAGAGAGTGAAAAAATAAAAAAATTCTAAGATGACTGGACTAAGTTGAAATGAGGTGAAGATAGTAACCCTGACGAAACATAGAAAAGAATCTCTAAAAATAGCGAAAAATCGTGCAATTTCAAAAATGTATGACATGCCCCACCTTTGATTGGCAGAAGGCAAGTTACACAGGTTTAAAGTTAAAATTCATGATTTTAAGCAGGGAGTCAATTTTTATTTCACTATTAAAAACAATTTTAGAATAAAAACAAAAAATCCGGCTCCGTTACGCTCTGCGCCTAAAACACCGCTATCGAACGGTACTACTTTCAACTCCGTCCGACAGGATTTGATTGGATAAAGCTGCACTGAAAATGGACAATTTTTACGAAATAATTTAAACTCCGCTTTTTCTTTTTTTGGGACTTTTGAACAAAATTAATTTTTTTTAAAAAATTGACTTTTTTGGAGATTCCTGTGCGATGATTGGCTGGATAACGGCAGGCATGAAAAGTACTAGTTTAGGATTGTTTCTAGACGTACTTTAGGTAAATTGTACTATATTCTAGTCTATTTTCATGATGAAATCGCAAAGTATTGTTCTATATAATCGTTTCTTGCTTTTTTGGTCTAGACTTATTTTCAAGGTAGGATTCATTCACCTGGCGGACCTCTAGCATAATTATAAACGACAGCCCGGTATTATTACAGACTGTAAATTCGTTATTTTAGTTCCAGTATGGAGGCCAATATATCTTTGGCAAATTATAATCTTGTAGAAATTAAAAAATATGGGCCCTGCTACTGTTTATGTATAAAAAATAAGTAGAAATATGTAGTTTAGTTGCTTTTAGAAAAGCAAAGCCCTTCTGTATTACAAATTTTAGCAAATGTCAAGCAGAAAAAACTGTCGTCAATCGGCTTAATAAACCCTAGCGTATCCTTGTATCATTGGCATGATGATAAAATTAGTTTAGACGAGTTGTTTATCAAGTTAATAGAATAAATTACGAAATACGAAGTGATTGTATGTATGATATATATTAAAACTGGGAAATACCTGGAATTAATGTAGGACTAACCAGCTCTTCTTTGACAGGAAATGGGAAGACATAGTCGAATATTAACGAAGTAAGGATCAAGACATTAAAAAAAAAAATAATACTTAAGGTCGTAACTGTTTGTGAACAACCAGTACTGATAAACAATTGGAATAGGTGTAGAATGATAAAGGAACTTCTACACTGCATATGGTTTAGACGAAACAAGAATTTAGGCAGTTTCGAAACTACCAATTGATAAAGACATAAAAAAAACCAACAATAAAGACAAATAATACTCTCTGAAACTTTTAAAAGATTAACGCAATCCATATCGGTTTAAGAATACCTTCTACGTTGATGATGCAAGTACTAGAACAAAATACCAAGCATACGTCCTAACCCAAAAGATATTTGGAAAAAAGCATCTTTTAAACAAAATGCAAAAAAATATTTTTCAAAAGTCCAAAAAAATTTACAGCGACATGGGAATACTTTTAATAGAATTCTAATCGTCTGCGCTCCGTACACAAATTGTTAAAAAAAGTCTATATCATAAAGCAGGTCAGATAAACAAACGTTAGATACCTAACCTAATGATACCTGGGCTAAATTCACAAAAGGTTGAATTGCCACAATAATTGGCCTTCATATAATAATTATAGAAACATATTTTGTAACCATTTACGAAATGTTATGAACGAGGAACAATAATTGACTAGATAACCCGAGTCTTGGGCAAAGAAAATTTCAAGTTGTAGAGTAAATGTTATTTATGCCACAAGTCTAAACTGCTAGTATTCGTAACGGTTTTAGCATAGATCAACTCTGTTAAAAACATGATATGAACTCCCAACAGTCATTGATGAGAAAACAATTCTTCAATTGTTCGACTACAACTTCAAAGTAAGTTACAATACTTTATTGAATAATTGCTGTAAATTGGGGAATACCTGCAACAGTCGCCTTGATTACTAGTGCAAATGTGAGCAAAATATTGCAAACACTTAACAAAATAACGAACAAGTAGCGATGATGGTATTAAAAGGAACAACAATTGGAAGGCCTTGTAATTTTTTATCACAGCGAAAAGTCTGCAATTATTTAAATAGTTTAAGCATAGTATAAAGAAATTGTAAAATACACACCAGATAAACAAATCCTGAATTCACTCATTATTGAAGAAGAAACAGTCTAAAATACTTAAAGAATTTAGAATATTGCCAGTTAATAAGTTTGACAGCTGTTTGTAATAGCCACCATTACATGTATAATTTACATAGTGTCTCCTGTATGACTCTCAAAAGTTTAAAAGAGCAATACTAAGAATTCGTTGCAAGCCGAAAGAATTTGGGAGAAAAGTACACATATGACAAAGAAAGAAAAACATTTTTCAGAAGTCGAAAAAAAATTTTAAAGACATTTGGATAGTGCTAATAGGTCTAGAATTGTTATCTGTAACTGTAGAAACTATTAAAAAAAGTCTAACGAGAAAAACAATCCGTATATCAGTAACGTATTGTTCATAAATGAGTAAAATGTAAAATTTTGTTACAGAGTCACTCAATACTAGTCAGTAGTAACCTACAGAGTGAGCGGTAATGACAAATGGTCTACACAACAAGGAGATTACTTTTACGCCAAACATTTACTTTGAATTTAGTTATAAAATGATCACGAGTGTGAAGGTTAAAACCCTCAAAATATGAAAAACAGCCGGACTCTATTCGTATCATTTCAGGTAACCTTTAAACCAAATTCGAAGGGCGTGTGGTCATTCTTTATAAAATAATTCGGATAAGTCTGATACGAAATACAGAACATCGAACAATCCAATTAAAATTCTACTAAATTACTGGTGAATACCATAAACACTTTAACGAATATGTAGCGCATATTTATACAAAGCACACGAAAGATTAATTAAACATCGAGGAATGTGAGGGTGAAATCTTAAAAAACCCATACAATAGGTATGACATGAGTCAATCCATAAAATAATTTTAAGAGTAAGAGAAGAACCTTTTTTTCAACGAAATAATTTGTTGGCTAGTCCAAATAATAAATTTATTCAAGGACATCTACATTATACTGCTCAAGTTAAGAATTCCGCAAGTGAAGGAAAATGACTTGATATAGAGACAACTGTTTATTATCTTCTAGCCTTCAATAAGCATTTGTTGTTACCTCAACCTAGTTTGGATCATCTTTGGAAAATATAGACTAGATACTGTACGAGTAGGAGTACCGCTGTCTCTTGTATCTATTCCGGATGGCAGGCATCGTTTATCAAAGGCCATTTTAATCGGTTTCGCTTGCAAAACTTTAGTTTTACGCGTATACGCCTTGTTAATAACGAATAATCGAATAAAGAAATAATCCCCTTGTATTGACCGACCCTACCGAGCAAGTTCCATAAAAAAAGTTCAAAGGTCACTGACCGACTTTGACTAATGATGGGTAATTAAATATTCCGAAATATTTTTCTAACAAAATCTTTAACAAAAAAATGTGGGAGAATCGCCTCAGCCTCAGGAATACGCTGGTGTGGAAGATCACGCTTAAAAGCAGCCGTGACAAAAGTGCAAAAAATGAAGCCGGCCGGGGTCGAACCCCTAAACCCCGCTTTTAAAGACCGACGCTCTTCCCCCTATGCTATAATTCTGGCGGAGTCTCGTTTCAGCAGTGTAGTACAAGACACGACTAGTATTTTTAATACACGTGACTTTCACGTGACATTCCGAGCTTTTCTATGTGCACGCCTAAAATGTGTTTTCAACCTAAACGGACGCCTTAAACACATGTTTTTAGGCCATAGAAATGCGCTTTTACCTGTTTCGCACTTGTTTAAATGCGTGACGAGATGTTGTGTCACGTAAGTACATGTTAAACTTGTTGGAAGGCGTGTTGGATCTCTGTATGGACGTTTTATCCTGTGTTATACCCTGATGTAGACGCAATGGAATGTTAAGGAAGCTTCATATCATTAGCAATGGTGTATTCATTCTTTCTGTTCTTGCAATACCTATTATGACTGCGCTACCTCCTCAGTATAGAGTAGATTGATTGACTAGGAGCTGTAATGAGTGAAAAATAAACTTGTAACGACACAGTAATCGACAAGACTTGAATGTTTTGACTAAAACGAACAGTCACAGTTAGTCGGAGTAACTTTAGCATTATACCAAGGCTGTTTCCATTACGCACGAGGTAAGCAGAATATATGTGGACAAAATAATGAAGGTAATACTTTATAAAATATCTTAAAAAGAACCACACTGCCAATTGAAACTTTGAAAGACGGTTTTGTACAACAGCAGATGCACGCCTAGTTAAAATAACATCTTCTGCATGAATCCTTAAAGTTTCAAAACAAAATATCAAGATTCCGTTCCAAGCCGAAAGAAATTGGAAAAAACGACACATAAGACAAAAACAAAAAAATAATTTTCGAAAGTCGAAAAAATTTTCTAAGGACATGGGAATACTTTTATTACGTTTAAAATTATTTTCTTTATGTCTACATTTTATTTAAAAAAGTCTAGCCCAAAAAATAAAATGTTTACAAATGAAATAAAGGTAATAACTGAGTAATATGCAAAGATTTATTATGGAGTAGCTCAAAATTAAATAGCTGCAACCTGTTAAGAAAGTGGTAACAGTTAATATGCTGGACTGGAAGACGATTACGTATACGCCCAACCATTTTCTGTTATTTGTTAATAACATGATCTCCGATTATGAGTCGACTTGTGTAAAGACCATTTTTAGAAGAGGATGCGAGTAGAATAATAGAGATAAAAGAGATTCTTTAAATAAAATAGAGGTGTAGTAAAGAAAGGTCTTTAGAGTTGCGAGTTAAGTGAGCACCACAGCTAGTTTAATCGGAAGCTGAACTGAAAATAAATGAGAATAAGTATAGCCTTATGTGCTTATAAAATAAAAGATACAATGATAATATATAATCAAGGGATCAATCAGAATGATAATAGAGCTGAATAATATATAAAACTAATAGGTCAAAGTATTGAAATATGAGTAAGATAATAGATGAGGATTTTTATTGAAAGAGAGGTCTTATGGATGCCTATTTATAGTGATGGATATATAATCCAGTCACTGAAATTAAAGAAATTAAATAAATTTATGAAGGAGAATGGGATAACTGCGCCTAGTAAGAGGTCACAGATCTATGGATAAGAAAAAGATGGAAAGAGGTAGTTTTGACAGGTGCAAGCCCGAAAAGGCGTTATGCACTTTGGTAGGTGATTAAAAGAGAAGATAAATTGAAAGTACGCTCGATTTGTCGCGTAACACCATAAAGCATGAAAAACGATTGAATTTGTTTTAGATTTAGCCAATTTTTAACTAAATAAGAGGACCTTATGAACATTTTGGTTAGTAGCTCGGATGAAGGCCAGCATAAAATATAAAGTATAAGAACATATCTTTAATGACTTGCTTAACAAACGAGGCGTAATACAAAGACTGTAAGTATTATTTAGCGCATCTATGTACAAAATGTAAGGAAGATTGATTAAAAAACGAGAAAGAAGTAGTCAAACTATTAAGAAAATACAACAGTCTATACGACATGACTATTTTCATGATAATAAGAAATGAAGGACTATAGTATAACTTAAGATAACAATAGACCTTACGTACACTACAACCAACATCAGCAGATGTAAATAGAAGCGGTATAGAATTAAGTACTTTGTATTATAACAAAAATGACTCAAAAGATCACCTTATCAGCAAATAACTATTGCTAAGTCATCTTGACACAATCCCAACAGGGCAGGTTAAATCAGCCGTATCGTCTAAGAGATTTCTCCAAGTTTGTGGACAAATGGCAAATAATTGGTCGCAAGCCGAAAAAAATAGTGCAGGGAGGATAATTAAAAAAAAATTGTAAGAAGTCGAAAAAAAGTTATAATGACTTGGGAATTACTTTAATAAGATGGGAATACAAGATTTAAGGTATGGCTACAGTTAAAAAAAGTCTACCTGAAGAAAACGGTTATAAAACAGAAAAAAAACATGAATTACTATGTCTAAAGACAGTTTTAGGCAATGGTATCTTAATAAATAAGTCTCCCATTTATTTGGAGGCGTGTAAGCTTACCATGAAGAGGATGTAGCAGAATAATGACCATAGCCGAAAGGAATAAGAAACAATAAAGACTTAAGATAAAAAAACAAAGAAAAATATCAAAAGTCCAAATAATTTTAGAACTTCTAACAAACACTGATAATGTCTTCAGCACGGTATGTAGTATTTACCTAAACAACAAAAAAAGGCTAGTTATACAAAAGTTTGAAAAGAATGACAAAGTCATATAAAGTTATAATGGGTAATAGTTTCAATGGTTCCCAACTAAAGCGATTATTGATGCTGCATACTGTACATAGCTATAAATAATATTCCAAGACTACTAAGATATTGTGGACAAGAAATAATTTAAGGCAACAGCGTTTCCAACAGTAGTAAAACCGCAAAAAGAAATAGTATGCGGCACGATATTGTAGTTTCCAATTCGACAAGAAAACCAAGGTACAAAGTAACTTAGACAACTAAGACGCGAATGAAACTAATAAGGCAGGACAACACTATATCATAGATACTAAAGAATCAAAACAACAAAAGCAACGAAGACAACACAATATGTAAGACCACATCGAACCCTGTATAACAAAAGACTATGACAACGACTAAATGAAGACAACAAAAATTGACTACACAATATAGTATCCAAGACATTGACATATTCAAAGCATCAAGGTATGTCACTCAACAAGACATATAAAACAACATTATATAAGACAACTAGGTAAGTATAACAACATGTTATCTAGGACAACCACATAAGTAGGACAACTACATCTCTAGGACAACAACCTTACTAAGACAGCATGATTTCTAGGACAACAAAATATGCCTTACAACAAGACATCCAAGACAATATGATATCCAAAAGGAAATGATCTCCAAGACAACAAGGTAAGTAAGACATGAAAATGACTTAGGCAAACATAGAAAAAATACAACAAGGTAACTATGACAATGAAGGAAGCGAGACATAACAGTATTAAATACACAATAATATCCAAGAGGACATTGTATCCAAGATACGCCGTAACTAAGACAACTACAAATTTTAGACAAACTGATGTGTTGGACAAAAAGATTGCTAATACAACAATATGTCTAAAATATCAATGTCACTAAGACAACAAAATCACTAGGACAACATCATATGTAAGGCAACAACATATATAAAACAACTAGTTGTCCAGTACAACCAAATATCCACTACGTCAATGTACCTAAGGTAACAATTTATCTAAGACGACAATGTGATTAAAGCGACAAAAATTCTAGGAAGACAAGGTAACCAAGACAACAGTATGACTAAGACACCATAATATGTAAGAAGACAACGCAGTTAAGACAAAAGCGTGAGTAAGGTAAAAGGGTACCTATGACAACAGGATAACTTTAACAAGTAGAAATATACGACAGCTAGATATATTGATCAGAAAGATATCTAAGGCAACCAAGTCCATGGCAACCGAGTATCTAAGGTAATAATCTATCTAGGGCAAACAAGTATCTAAGGTAAAAATATCAAAGCCAACCAGGTATCTAGGGTAAGTGTATCTAAGACAACCAGGTATCTAAGACGACAAGACAGCAAGATCTCTAGGACAACCAGATAGTCAAGACAACAGAGTATCTAGGACAACGAAACAAGTAGTAAAACTACATAACTATGGCAACAGGACATCTAAGACGACCCAATAGCAAAAATAACAATATACCTAAGAATACCAGTACCTGAGACAACCAGACAATCCGTACAAAAGATACCTAAGACAACGACATCACGAAGACAACATAAACACTAAGACAACGTAATCACTAAGACAATAAAATCACTAAGACAACAAAATCACTACTACGACGACGACATCACTAAGACAATAATGTATCTAGGACACCAAGATAACTAAGACACCAAGCAGGAATACCCTGTAAAATATCTATGACAACAAGATATCTAAGACATAAAAATATCCAAGACAACGATATATATATATAAGACAAAAGGATAACTAAAGCAACAGGATAACTAAGGCAACAGAATAACTAAGGCAACCAGATAACTATGACACCAGGGTATCCTAGACAGCAAGGTATCCAGGACAACAAGATATCTAAGAAATTAATGTGATTAAGACAACAGGGTAACTAAGACGACTGAATATATATATATATGACAACAATATGACTTATACCACCGGACATTCATGACAACGGATATCTATGACAACTAGATAACTGAGACGATCATATAACAATGACGAACACATAACAATGACAAATACAGCATTATGACAACCAGATAACTAACACAACCACCTAATCTAGACAGCGAAATAACTAAGACAACAAACAAAACAATATATTGCCAACCAACTATATAATGAACACTATGATTATATAATGATAACCATGACTATATAATGATCACCATGACTATATAAAGATCACTATAACTAAATAATGATAACTATGACTATATAATAGTTAATATGACTATATAAAGGTTACTATGACTATATAATGGTCACTATGAATATATAATGAAAACTATGACTATTAATGAACACCATGACTAATAATAATCACCACGACAACCCTATTGCCTACGACAACCCCGTTGCCTACGACAACCCCGTTACCTACGACAACCCCGTTGCCTACGACAACCCCGTTGCCTACGACAACCCCGTTGCCTACGACAACCCCGTTGCCTACGACAACCCCGTTGCCTACGACAACCCTGTTGCCTACGACAACCCTGTTGCCTACGACAACGCTGTTGCACTTGACAAGGGAGAGAAAAATAAAAGAAAGACAATATAAATTACATAGGGTTAGGGTTAGGGTTAGTATGTTGGTAGAAATCGTGACATTTTTTTTAGTTTCACTTTTCCGACGTAAAAAAATGCGCTGAACACGAAAATCATAACCCCGATCCGGAGACATTATTTCCCGATGAGACATCGCAGTTTAAAAATGTTTACTTATGATTTTGGCTGTAAAAATAAATATAATCGGTGTTAAAACAAGATAATACTAATTACTTTAAAAATCTGACCGGTCCAAAGATGCCGTTTTTAACGCTCTTTCGAATGGTACTATTTACAACGCTGAACAATGATTGGTTGTTGCTGTAGAGGACTTTGAATATTCGGGTTTTTACGCTATAGGCAATGTTCGATGCTGCGTTGAACAAAATAATTATAATCACATCAAAAATCTGACCGGTCAAAACTTGCGCCTGTTTTTGGTCTTTTTAATGGTACTAAATACAAAGCTCAATTATTACTGGCTGTTGCGCTAGAGGGGTTTGAATTGTGTTTATTTTTATGCAAAGCGGGTGTTTGATGATCCAAATTTAAAAAATATTTTGATAATTACTTTAAAAATCTGACCGGTCCAAAGATGCGGTTTTAAACGCTCTTTCGAATGGTACTAACTATAACATTGAACAACGATTGGTTGTTGCTGTAGAGGACTTTGAATATTTGGGTTTTTACGCTGTAGGTCAATATTCGATCATGCGTTAAACAAAATAATTATAATTGTGTCAGAAATCTGACCGGTCCAGACTTGCGCCTTTGTAAGGTCTTTATAATGGTACTAATTACAAAGCTCAACTATTACTGGCTGTTGCGCTAGAGGGGTTTGAATTGTGTACATTTTTTGCCAGGTGGGTTTTTGATTATCGGATTTTAAATAATATTTTTATAATTACTTTAGAAATCTGACCGGTCCAAAGTTGGGCCTTTTAAAGACCTTTCTAACGGTACTATTTTCAAAGCTGAAACATGATTGGTCGGTGAGGAAAAGCAGCTTTAAACAATAACTACGTGCACCACACCGCTTAAATTTGGCTTCACTGTATGTTTTTTCTTTGGCACTATTTTTTTTTCACTCTGGACATCTACGGGCACCCCATCTTGGGACATGTTGCTGGTTTTTCATCTAATGAAAGCCTTTTTGGAGTAAAATAATTTGTAGCCGAGGATTTGAAAATAGAAAGACAAAATTGACAAAATCTACCAAGTCCGGTACAGATGCGTAATTGGTTAAAACATGTGTCCTATAAACTGTAGCGCATCTATAGAAAGCAATTTTTAAGTTACGTGATCATATATTACGGCTAGCCGAACTTTTGAAAATGTTATGACAAGGTTAAACTTTTTCTAATGCAGGGACAGTTGCAGAACCAGTATTAAAAACATATTGTATGAGATTTAGCGCAACTTTTAAAAGTAGTTATCAAGTCATTAAGAAGACCACCAATATTTAAGGGACATAACGTTTTGTCAACAAACAATACTGATAAATAAGGATAAGGTTCTAGAATGATAAAGGGAGTCTCTCCACTGAATACCAAATTGGAGGCACCAGAATTGACGCGGTATCGAACAAAATCATTCTTAAAACGTATAAAAAACGATAGTATGACGAAATAAAAGTTTATCTGACAGTGTTAAAGAATTTCTACAATGTAGATAGTGTTTGAAACAACTTCTACGTTGGTGCAGCAGGTATGAGAACAGAATATCCAGACTTTGTCACCAAGCCTACGCCAAACTATTATTTGGTATTTGTTAATACGTTGATCATCGATTATGAATTTAAATGTGTAACGACTTTAAAACATGAATAACAATGGAAATCTTTTAAAAACATTATAGCACGACGTTTAACCAAATACAAAGACCTTGTGATCATTTTTTGTTAGTAGGTCGGATGATGTTCAACTAAGAACTACAAACTATAAGACGATATATTTAATAAATTACATAGCAACTAGGGGATCTCAGATACTTGCAGTAGTATTGGCGCTTTTATGTAAAAGATATAAGAAAGATAGATCAAACAACGAGAAAGAAGTTGCGAAAGTATTAAAATGGTCAACAGTGCGTATGACATGACTCATTGATCGAGGACAAGAAGTGAAGGATTATTGTAAAACATAAG